>NC_139645.1:1337653-1460153 GCF_964638095.1 Poromitra crassiceps | reverse complement strand
GTAGAGCGATAACGTCTGATGAAAGCAGAGAGCCGTGAGGTGCGAGTGGGTGTGCTGTCTCGTTCTGCCCCCCAGACCTACTAGATGCTTCTGAAGAAGCCTATCTGTTTAGGAGGCGTCTCCCTGGCCTCGGGGCTCCTCCAGCTCATGGTGGTGGTGGTGGACGTGGTGCAGGAGAGCCTGCGCTCAGAAGAGCCAGGCAGCGTTTCAGAGAGGAGCTGTCATCTTTCTGCGGAGAACATCTTAAAATAGCCAGTGTGTACAGAGGCAGCGCCACCATGAGACAATGCTCAGGTCAAAGATGAGCCAGTCTCCCTTTCCTTTCTGACTCGTGGAGTAAACACTTCACTCTGGAACACACACACGCCCATGAGCGCAATCACGCCCCAAATACAGATAGAAGATAGTCCTTTATTTGGCCCAAAACAAATTGTTTAAAGTCGAGCTGAACCCAAAAATGACTTTTCTTTTCTTTTAGTTCAAATACCTGGGTATATGCAGTGCACCTATTTAATAATGTATGCAAAACAAATCACAAAAATCTAATTCCTTTAGTTTTTCACACTTTTTCACATCAAAAGTTAATTTTTCAAGATTTCATTGATAACAGTAATGTACAGTTTGCTGACGTCACCTACAGTAGTACTATCAAATTTCTACCCCATTTCAACCAATCATTTCACTGTTAGACATCATCAGTGATCTATGACATCATAGCAGGAATGATGACATCATCCAACATTCACGACATCCAGCTGTCAATCAAATCTTCATTTCAGGATAATTTTCTCTTCCAAATGAAGGGGAAAATGGTGCCTAGTGCCTGTCATCTGGCAGAGTTTCTAGCCCATAAACTAACTACTAACTTGAGCAATTATGCAAACTAAATCAAACGGTAATTTCTAAGAATGCAAAGAAATGTAACTGGCTCGTTAAAACACGCATTCCAGGAATATAATTTACATTTATAACGATAATGGCGCGCGCCTCTGAGCCTGACAGCCTCCCTGGCTGTGGTCGTCTCTCTGAGATTCCAGGCGGGTGGGCAGCACCCATGCTTCAGATTGTCCACTCGCTTCGCATGAAGCCGGTGGCTGCCTGGTACTCCGCGGATCCCACTCGCGTAGCACGACAACACGCTGAATCCCACCCGGATTTGGGGGTGGAACCATGATTGGCCAATGCCAAAGCCAGTCCTCAGAATTGTCAAATCAAATCATCGACACGTATATGGTCCGCCTCCCAATTTGTTTTCAGTCTGAAACAGACTCAGATGCACGTGACGAACGGGTTCAACCACGTAACAATACATTTAGATAATAACAATTTGATTAAATTAATTAATTAAATTAATTAAAGACATAATTACTCAAATGTGAGTAATACTTCTGAAGGAAACACTTATGGCAAACATCTATGGAAACTAAAAACTGAGCGTGGCTATTTCTTAACCCATTGATACCTGATGCAGCATTTGTGTGTATATCCCTCATTTGTGTGTGTATCCCTTTAAGACGCGGGTCGCGGTCTTAAAGGGATACACACACAAATGCTGCATCAGGTATCAATGTATGTAGTAACATTATGCACAGCTGATCAGCCAATCACGTTCCTGGAAGCGCCGATGGATAATGCCATTTTTGGTCATTGAAGTGTTACTCTGCTGATAAGTGATAAGCCCCATTGACTCAAACGATGGTGCGCAGCAATGACAAGTCCCATGTCACATTGGACTCATTTATTCTAGATTGTCTGACACTACATTTATTTTCACTGGGTCATTTCTGCCACAACTGGAACAGTTCATGAATATGATAATCATTTAGTAGATGGTATATTAGTTTCACTAATGAGCTCAGCTTGGCTGCCCCAATCCTCCCCTCCCTGTCTGTCTGCCTGTCTGCCTGCCTGCCTGCCTGTCTGTCTGCCTGTCTGTCTGTCTGCCTGTCTGTCTGTCTGTCTGTCTGTCTGTCTGTCTGTCTGTCTGTCTGCCTGTCTGTCTGTCTGTCTGTCTGCCTGTCTGTCTGTCTGTCTGTCTGTCTGTCTCCAGACACGACTATTCCTGTCATTAAGTCACTTGACAGGCTTTGCTATGAGACTTCACTGTTGACAGATACTTGGCTTATATGACGTAGGATAAAATTACATCACAGGTTTGACACCTACAGTAGCACATGGCACTGAGGTTCACTATGCTTTACACACTGTGGCAATCTATATATGACTCAATGGAAAACAATATATATATACGGTAGTCTCCATTATAATTCAAATAGACTGTATTACTTTTTAAAAATGTGTCTTTAATGATTTTTAAGCTGACTGAAATAGACAGTGGGCTATGAAAGTATTTGGAACACAGAGACATTTATTCTGGTACACTGGTTGCTAACTGAGGTTACAGTATAAGATGAACACATTGATTGTTCTGTTGTCTGAGAAGAGCCAGTGAAGAGCCAGTGAAGAGCCAGTGAAAATGATCTTTCTACAGTCGGCTGTGTGAATGTCAGAGGGTTTTTTTTTCATTTCAAATTCATTTTTAGTTGAAATACTCTTAAGAGCCCTGATATGCTCAAAACGTGGCACCTTTTTCAACCTAATAATCATCACTCACCCTTATTTCCTCTCATTTCATAGGCGGTTGTCCATCATGGTGCTCTTCATAATTTCACAATTTTCTCTCTTGTTCACAGGATGGTTTACGCAGATTATCAGGAAACGAGTACATGTTTTCCACAAAACGTAAGTACACACAAACACAGCGCTTCCAGTAATGCAGAGGGCTTCCAAAACTGGGCTGCGGGGAACTACAAGAGGACGCGACGCGTAGCTGCCAACACTCTAGATCAGAGACTTTCAAAATGTTCTGGAGGCATTGAATTGTTTCTGACTCTGGGAGTCGCTCACACACATTTAGGCCATTCCATTTGATCTCCTTTTGATAACTCGTGTAATAATATAACCAATGGAATATTTTTCACTCCCATTCACTGAGCCTCCCCTGAAACTATCTGCCTCCCACTGCTCTACATGTGTGTGTGAGGTTACATTTTGGCGAGGGAAAAATATCTGAATAATTGAATTAAAATGAAATGAAATGAATTAAAAGTGGGGATGTTTTGCTGCACTGTTCAATGTCAGAAAAGAAAAGAAAAAGAAAGAAAGTTAATTTGACTTTAAATGTGAAAATATATTCAAGAATGTTTCCAAGAAATGATAGAAAGCAATGTGCTGTTTACTCTGTATCAAATCTTTTTGGAAGTCGATTTGACTCTTTTCAGTAAAACAACAGGAGTTGATGGGACATTTGATGTGTGTGTGGGGGGGCAGTAATGAGTCCTGCTCATTATGAAGTGCTATGCTGTGTGTTAGAGCAGTGGTCCCAAACCACCGGGCCGCGGGGACCGGTACCGGGCCACAACGCATTTGGTACCGGGCCGCGAGCCCAGTCCAAATTTTTTTTTTATAAACATAGGCTATAATATTATAGGCTGTGTGTGGTGATTAAAACATAGTTTCAAGTTGACGTTTATTTATGTTTGTAGTTGAAACAAAAACGTAAATACTGTAGGCTACATACAGTATAGTACAACACAAAAGGCTGTTATTTTCCCTTTGTCGCCACCTGGTATATGTAACTAAAACCATTCAAATTGACAACCGGTCCGCGACTTTTTTTCCCATGTTTCTACCGGTCCTTGGCACAAAAAAGGTTGAGAACCCCTGTGTTAGACACATGTGAAACTAAAATCACATTTATCTTTTCTTGTTGTTTTTTTCTCCGTCTCCTCTTTGCACACAGAGTCTCACCATCATGGCCCCAGCCTGAGCACTCCTCTGTCGTTAAACGACATCCCGCCGCGCATCGCCGAGACCATGGAGAACGAGGACTCCTGGGACTTCGACGTGTTCAACTTGGAGACTGCGACCATGAAACGGTGAGGCAACATACACGCTGAAGATCTACCAGAGAGAGACTGTGTGTGTGGAGAGCTGAGCAGGAGACGTGTTGTTAACCCATTGATACCTGATGCAGCATTTGCGTGTATATCCCTCATTTGTGTGTGTATCCCTTTAAGACGCAGTTTGCGGTCTTAAAGGGATACACACACAAATGCTGCATCGGGTATCAATGGGTTAAAACCACGCTGAATCCTCCCACAGGCCTTTGACCTACTTGGGTCTGAAGATCTTCTCTCGCTTTGGGGTCTGCGAGTTCCTGAGCTGCCCTGAGGCCACTTTGCGCTCCTGGCTACAAGTGATCGAAGCCAACTACCACTCCACCAACTCCTACCACAACTCCAGCCACGCGTCGGACGTCCTGCACGCAACTGCCTATTTCCTCTGCAAGGAGAGGGTGAAGGTAACTACACACCATGGTATGCTTCTTGGGTAGAAAATAAAATGAAGTTTTGTTAGGTGTGGTTTATAACTCATGATCAACCTTGGGGGCTTTTGGAACCAGCCAATCCCTCAGTTGAATGGACATTATTGGCAGTGAACCTCTGTCCCTCTGTCGTGACTTTCTATAGAGAGGCAAAGTGGAACGTCACTTCCTGCTTCAGCTCTGTACCAGAGATTTTCATCCGCCATTTATTTTGCCATAGGCATTTCGTAAAATGAATATAAAAATAGTTTTACATGGTCAAACCAAACGGTTCGGCTATATTTAGAATCGGGAGAGACCATAGAACATTTCACTCAGACCGAAACTTAGAAAAACAACGTTGAAAAAAATATTTTCTTTAAACCCGCATTTTTTTAAACGTTTTTGTCCGTGTGAAATGTTATGCGATCTCTCCTATTTCTAAATATATCTGAACCGTTTGGTTTGAACAAGTACAACTATTTTTGATAAGCATTTTACGAAATGTCTATGGGAAAATAAATGGCGGATGAAAATCTCTGGTACAGTGCTGAAGCAGGAAGTGACGTTCCACTTTGCCTCTCTATTGTGTTTGGGCCACCAATCACATTCATTTGTAATAATGAGACATTACGATTGTCCTGCTTTTCTCTATGAGTGTGAGATCACTTCCTTATATGCCAGCTCTGTTTACTCCTCCCACTGCAGCAGCCACTCTGCCCATGAATCAGACATAGTAATGGGCTATTGTTCATATTTGTTATCTTGCTCGACAAAAAAAGGGAAACCCTGTCTGTCGTTTCCTGTATATTATGGTAAATAGACTGGATTTATTTCACGGTATTTCCAGTCTGAGTGACGCCCGCTCAAATGGCTGCGCAGTAATGGCTACATTCACTTATTCACGTTCACACACCGACGACGTCTGCAGCCACGCGAGGCGCTAAACTGCTCGTCGGGAGCAGTTCGGGGTTCAGTGTCTTGCTCAAGGACACTTCGACACACCGCCCGGAGGAGGAGCGAGCCTCGAACCGTGAACCTTCCGATTCCCAGACCGCAGCTCTACCTCCTGAGCTAATAATCGTATATGTGTCATTCATACTGGAGGTTCATGCGTAGATGTGAGTCTGTCAGGTGCACCGCTCTCTGCTGAGTCTGTGTGAGTCTGTCAGGTGCCTCCTAAGTGCTGGTGAGTGTGTGAGTGGCTCAGTAACTGTGTGCGGCCCTGGCTAAGCTCATTACCAAATTGTCTATTTCTGATCTCAGGGAAGCGATGGTTCATTGGCTGATCTCAGGGAAGCGATGGTTCATTGGCTGATCTCAGGGAAGCGATGGTTCATTGGCTTAGCCAGTGGACCGTGGTGTGACATCACCCAAGGCTGGGGCACATAGAAAAGACCCTGGTGCTCTGTAGACGGGTCAGGAGGTCCGTTTAGGAAGCTAACAGTGATTAGCATTGTGAAGCTAAATGAAGTGAACGTAATAATGTTGATGATTTATATACTGTTCCTCTGTTTGTAAATGTGCCAGAGGGTAAAAGAGGGTCATTCATTTTCAACATTAGTCCTTTGACACAAGTGACTACAAACCACACACCAGGCAATAAAAGACATCATAAACATGAAACCTAAAATGACATAAAGTACATCTGTTCATTCTGCCTGTTTATATATCATGTTTATGATAATGCAATAGTACTGAACTAGTTCCGTTGCATTGCTTAAGTCAGTATTTCAACATGCTTTTCTGGTTCGACATGCTTTGCTGACTGACATTTCCCTCAAAGCGCAACACCTCCCTCATCTTGTATCTTCATGGCGTTTTTATGTCTCGTCTGCCCCCCCCGACAGCAAAGTCTGGATCCCATCGACGAGGTGGCGGCGCTGATTGCTGCCACGGTGCACGACGTGGACCACCCGGGCCGCACCAACAGCTTCCTGTGCAACGCCGGGAGCGAGCTGGCCGTCCTCTACAACGACACCGCCGTGCTGGAGAGCCACCACGCCGCCCTGGCCTTCCAGATCACCACCAGGGACGACAAGTGCAACATCTTCAAGAACATGGAGAGGTGAGGAGATGCGTCACCACGGGCTGTTCAAGGAATGGAAAATGGAAATTCACTCATTATCTCCAGCGTCTGTCAAAACTCCATTTGAAGTTGGTAGGAACAACTGTCAGAGTTCCATCTCAGCCTTCTCCCAATCTATTGAAGTGAACAGAGCCATCTTTTGACAGCTCCAAAAATAAGCATCAAATGTCCATTTAAATGTCTCCAAACAGCTCATAGTCCAAGTGCTTTGTAGCCAAATGACTGAACTGACAAAAAGTCTGATATATTCCTCAGTATCTCCTAACGAGCTAATGACTTAATTGACTTCAATGGAATTTTGACTAACATGGGAATGAGCAAATAATGTCATTTTTGGGTGAACTATTGCTTTATATATATATATATATATATATATATATATATATATATATATATATATATATATATATATATATATATATAAAGCAATATATATATATATATATATATTTATAATATTCAACGAAGTGGACCTGCTGATTATTTACATGCACTTTGATTGATTGCACTAAAAAGCAAATGCTTTTGTTACAAAAAAAAAATATATATATATATATATACATACATACATACATATATACCGTATATATGTATACTTCACAAGTTTGAGGAGATGTCAGTCATCTTTTTAATTATTGAAGTTCTCTCTGCAACATTGGTTGTGATATTGAAATCAGCTGGGCTGTCATATAGGGTAACTGTAGGCTAGAGCGGCACATAATGTAGATAAAGTGTGTGTGTGTGTGTGTGTGTGTGTGTGTGTGTGTGTGTGTGTGTGTGTGTGTGTCAGAGGCAGGGTACTAATGTGATTGGGAGTCCCACAGCAGTATGGCTTACATGCGCTGGTCCCCTCGGAGGGGGACAGTCAACAAAGCATCCATTCATCCCCACTGTCCCTGCAGTCAGGAGGGGAAAAGTGTTCACACACACGGGTTTCCATGCTGTTTACCACCCTGTCATCTCTCTCTCTCTCTCTCTCTCTCTCTCTCTCTCTACGTTTCCCTCTCTTTTTCTCCTCTCTCGCCCGTACTCTCCCTCGCCCATCTGACTTCTGTCCATCTCTCTCTCTCTCTCTCTAGGAATGAATATCGAACACTACGACAGGCCATCATCGATATGGTGCTAGCAACCGAAATGACCAAACACTTTGAACACGTCAACAAATTTGTCAACAGCATCAACAAGCCACTGGCTGCTCTGGAGGACAACGAGGTGAGATGTTTTAGTCTTAACAAGCCACTGGCTGCTCTGGAGGACAACGAGGTGAGACGGATTTCAAAGACAAATAATCTATTCGCACTTTTAACGTCTGGAATTGGAGGATATTTCTGAAAATCAATATATTAGGCCTGCATAATGATGGGTGGTCTCATTGTATAGATGTAGATATATAGATACAGAAGACAGACACCAGATAAACGTAACCAGTGTATTTTATTTTATTTATCTTCTCATTCGGCCAAACGGCAGAGTCAGTTTGTAGGACATTTGATGCAGACAGTGTCCCACACTGGTCCAGTGTATTGGTTTGAAGGAAGACGATAGGGGTTAAGGGGACGCGTGGCCTGTCGCTGCCTGGGCACAGATATCTTTGTGGAGAGAGAATTTTACAAGTCAGTACCATCTTTCTCATGTGGGTGTGGAATGCTCAGCACAGCCATTTAAAAGTTGTCTGTTCTTTTTAAGGCAGGAATGACGGGAATAAATGACTCTTTTTTTGTTGTCAGAGCAAGTAAGAGAAATACACGATGACATATTGTGGATTTAAGTGTTTGGTATAAATTGACCTTTTTCACTGCAGCCATTTTCTGTCTAAAAGGCAGGTTAAACACAGGTGCAACCGGAACATTAATGAGGGTTTCCAACTTGCAATCCAGTTAGGTGTCCCAATGCTGGAGCCCTCATTCATGTTTTGGTTGCACTTGTGTTTACCCTGCCTTTTAGACACTCAATAGAGACACTGTGTTTACCCTGCCTTTTAGACACTCAATAGAGACACTGCGGAGCGCGTCATCATTCAGAAACCACGCCCAAAATGGGGGAAAACAAACCCCCCTCCCCCCCCAAATCCTGGCTTTCTCCTATGTCGCGTGCATGGACGCGTGTTGCACACAAAGATCATATATACGGAAGATGAACACTCCAACTTACTTCCTTGACAGCTAGATCCACATTTTTCTTCTCGCAAATTCTCAATGGCTTCCTTGTTTTGCTCGGGAGTACAAAAAAACTTTAATTGCAGATTTTTTTTACATTTGTTGTCTGCGCAGCCCCACCACACAACAGCTTTTAGCTATGTTTATTTCAAGGAAAATGACGCTGGTGTATGGAAGTGAATGCGGAGCCTTCCCCCGTGATGGGCGTGGCCTATTTCATGCAGTGTCTCTATGGCTGCTGTGAAAAAGGCCCTTGTGACAGAGGTTAAGTTTGGTCAATAAATAACTAGATTTGAGAAAGGGTCTTTGGGCTTTGACTTGAACTACAGTACGAACAGTACTCCGGTCCACCATCTGATGGCAGAGTGAAGCTCCAGAAGAGAACAGAGGCTCCATCCATCACTGCAGAAATAGATACATAATATTATGTGTCTGTCTTGTGCTTAACAAAATTGTCAAAATTGTCAGTGGAATTAAATCAGGAAACATACAGTAGGCTGCAAATCTTGTGACTGCATGAATCTAGTGTCCTCCAGAGAGAGAGTGGCGTCAGCGGAGGACCAAAATGCGAGACTCATTAGCCAATGAACAGCCAGGAATGGGTCTCGCGCTACTTTTGCATGCTAAAATAAAGCTGATCAGGTACAATTTGATTCAAGGGGGGGAAAAACCCTTTCAGAGTACAACACAAACTGTCTATTTTGCTGCAACTCGACAGTGCTGCTTAATCCAGGACCTTACTTCCTGGAACTCTTGGGAGTAAAAAAAACTGGTCCATTGGAGTGAATGGAGATGTCGGGACTCTTCTATATACACGGCTCTGCATGAATCATATGCTGCTGTCTTGCATCTGTTAACTCATAATGAACTCATGCTGAACACTTACATGGTGCACTGCCTGCTCTCCCACTGTGTATATAATATCATATGATATGAAAACTTAGGAGATATTTATCCACTGCCAATGCCAATCCGGCATGATATATGCACAGTCACAGTTGAGTTAGTATTATTTTTTGACATGCGGAGCTGTCAAATGGCTCTTCTAGATCGTTGTTTTTCTGCTTTTCTGTTTGTCTGCTAATTGTCTGCATCTGCTTTCAGGGAAACAATGATGAGGAATCTGCCAAAAGCATCCTGACGTCCCCCGAGAATCGGATCCTTGTCAAGCGGATGCTGATTAAGTGTGCAGACATCTCCAATCCCTGCCGGCCTCTGGAGCTGTGTGTAGAATGGGCCGGACGCATCTCAGAGGAATACTTTGCACAGGTAATTAGAAGAAGAAAGACACAAATCCATGATGCTGTGGTTTGGGAAGATACAGCAGATAGATCTACTGTAGTGGACAGAAGATACAGCAGATAGATCTACTGTAGTGGACAGAAGATACAGCAGATGGATCTACTGTAGTGGACAGAAGATACAGCAGATATATCTACTGTAGTGGGCAGAAGATACAGCAGATAGATCTACTGTAGTGGACAGAAGATACAGCAGATAGATCTACTGTAGTGGACAGAAGATACAGCAGATAGATCTACTGTAGTGGACAGAAGATACAGCAGATAGATCTACTGTAGTGGACAGAAGATACAGCAGATAGATCTACTGTAGTGGACAGAAGATACAGCAGATAGATCTACTGTAGTGGACAGAAGATACAGCAGATAGATCTACTGTAGTGGACAGAAGATACAGCAGATAGATCTACTGTAGTGGACAGAAGATACAGCAGATAGATCTACTGTAGTGGACAGAAGATACAGCAGATAGATCTACTGTAGTGGACAGAAGATACAGCAGATAGATCTACTGTAGTGGACAGAAGATACAGCAGATGGATCTACTGTAGTGGACAGAAGATACAGCAGATAGATCTACTGTAGTGGACAGAGGATACAGCAGATAGATCTACTGTAGTGGACAGAAGATACAGCAGATAGATCTACTGTAGTGGACAGAAGATACAGCAGATAGATCTACTGTAGTGGACAGAAGATACAGCAGATAGATCTACTGTAGTGGACAGAAGATACAGCAGATAGATCTACTGTAGTGGACAGAAGATACAGCAGATAGATCTACTGTAGTGGACAGAAGATACAGCAGATAGATCTACTGTAGTGGACAGCAGCTCGTTGTATTTGATGTATTTAGTGTGTGTGATGATGATCATGTACATATTTAGTGTGTGTGATGATCACTGGCACTGTTGTCTCCGGTACAGACGGACGAGGAGAAGAGACAGGGTCTACCGGTGGTCATGCCTGTGTTTGACAGAAACACGTGTAGCATCCCCAAGTCCCAGATTTCCTTCATAGACTACTTCATCACAGACATGTTCGATGCATGGGACGGTAAGAACGCATGCTGTGTCTGCAAAGTACGACGCAAACTCGTTCAAAACAAAGCATACCTCATCAAAAATCCCCAATCTAACGCTCTTCTGTTTTGTTTTCCAGCTTTTGCAGACCTGCCCAATCTTATGCAGCATTTGGACAACAACTTCAAGTACTGGAAAGGCCTGGATGACAGAAAGTTGCACTGCCTGCGACCGCCTCCAGAGTAGGTGCGCCACGCATGGGTTTGGGCCCTCGGCCCCCGGGACTCTGCGGTCCAGCGTGGCCCTCCTCTCCTCTCTCCTGCCCGGGGCATCTCTCTCTCTCTCTCTCTCCCAGGGCCTCCTCGCCTTCACTCTCCTGCTTCTGTAGCACGCCGAGCGTCCAACATGTCCGTCCGCGCAGAGACACAGAGGGACAGACAGCTGTGCAAAACGCTGCTGGCTTCGTAAGCCTGTCGGATGGGAACTGTGACAAACGGAGAGGATGAGTGGCTCAAAATGGACACACAGCATTCTTATGAACTCCTTGTGCCTCGTAGGCGTCGGCGGCGTAGCTGGTCACGTGACATGTCACATGACTGAGAGAGGGTCCTCACAGGCCTCCTGGCAAAGCATCCGTCCCCTATATACTACGTGGGTTCTCCCTTTCTGCCTGTGAGGCAGATAAAAAAACAAACAAACTGCTTGTTCACTGATGGAGCAATAAACACTGACCGGGTGTCGCAGCGCTCGAGTTTTCGACAGAAACTCAAGGAGCGGACGGAGGAGCGGTCTGGAGACGAACGCGTCCAAATCCACGTCCGGACTACTCTCTCGTGCCCCCGGAGGCCGCACCATAGAACAACACTCCACTGCTTCCTTTTTTTTTTGGCAATATTTGTGTCTGCCCTTCAGAAACACGTCCACTAATCCAGGCAGGGAAGATGTATAGTGACACAAAGCTGTCATAAGAGACCAGGGGGTCGGGGGCGGGCCTTTCTGTGGGGGTCAGGGGTCATGGAGTGAAACTTTACTTAGGCCACTGGTGAGAGCCAAAAACCTCAACATCATGACCATAGCTAACTAATTACAGATGATTTGGTATACCATTTTTTTTTTATGTTCCATATTTTCTATACAACACAATACATACGTGAATTAGTAGATAAATAAGAACAAAATAAATTTTAAAAGAGAAAAGCCAAAGCTGATTAAGTATAACTATAACTCTCAAAGTCTTGTCCACGATTATTATTCATAGTGAAGCATTACCATTATAAACATTTTTATTTTCTTATCAAAAGTACAGTTCCAGTTTGAATGAACACCTTTGTATTGCACTGTAAACAATATTAGAAATGTCCACGTCTCAGTGATTTGTCCAGGGATGGGATGTTGCATTGAGAATAAGCTGTTATGGTTGATCATCAGGAGTGTGTGCGTGTGCGTGTGTGTGTGTGTGTGTGTGTGTGCGTGTGTGTGTGTGTGTGTGTGTGTGTGTGTGTGTGTGTGTGTGTGTGCGTGCGTGTGCGTGTGTGTCTCAGTGGGTGTATTCATTGTTGCAACAGTCCCTTACTCTTGGTTTAATGCTGTACACCGCTTGACATTTGACAACAGCAGAAATATGTGAAAACATTTTGGACTTGAAAGATTTTTTTCTCCCAGAAATGTTTGTATCTGGTTTATCCTACTGAAAAGACTGCCTTATTTTATACAATATTTATACAGCACATCCCACTGTGCAACTGCAACAGACATCTGGAGTTTTTATTATAACATAGTCAAAAGGTTATGTTCAAGTAAATCTCAATATTTTTATAGACATTGAATTTTACACTGGATTTGCAGCAAATGAGATCAACCATTATAGCGATCTGAATACCTGTGAATTGGATGGTCACAAAGAGGCATTTGAGGCATGTATACAGAGAACTGAATGGTTTAGAAGGATGTGGATTACAGAATTGTCTATCACTGTCTTTAGTCTCCTAGAGACCAGCTTGCTTTGATTTTGATCAAACATCATTCTATTTTGGCCACTTGTCCAACTTCCTTATGCACAGACCCAGGGAACAACTTCTATCCAAGGTTGCTTTCAGATTAGGATACTAATATATGTTAAAGAATGTCGCTTATTAAGAATATTTCCTATTTAAACAGTATATAAATGCCATAACAACTAAGCAATTGATGGTTAATAAGATGTATTGACCATGGTATCTCTCTTATGACAGAATTGTACACTCAATCAGGGGATTTGTTTGTTCCTTCTGATTCACTTCTTGGTCTGAATCTCTTTTAGGCCTGCTGTCTATGGTCTGAAGGCACGCAAAAAAATAGAAACTATTCAATGGAAAATAAAATTATGTCAACAAGTTTGGAATCTCTTTCCTGCCATGATTCAAACTCTCTCCTCTATCTTTCCCTTCCTCGATCTGTTTTCACTCCTCCTCGATGAGTAGCCAAACATGAAATGCTTCATTGCATTGGAAACGGTTTTTGTGCTGCATTGTGTCTGTCTAGTTTTTATGCCTCCGCCGGCGATGGCGGATTTTAGTTTAGTTTAATTATCAAAATTCAAATACAGTGGTAAAAGAATACCATATAAATGACATTGTCAGGGATAGCACGATAAAGTCCAGGACTTGTTTCCAGGAGAGGCTGGACGTGTTATGGTTTTGAGTTGACAAATCTGGAGATGAGATGCCTGGAGTGAGGAGGGCTCAGCAAGAAGAGCATGTTCATTTTGGAGAGCTTCAAAGGTACGAATCTTGGATGGAACATGATTTGTGATTTGCAGATGTCTGAGCCAGGCAACTCAAACTTCCTCTTCAGTAGATCAAAGGATGTAAAAGAACCATCTATGTATAGGTTTCTTTGATGGAAACCAGCCCCTTCTCACTCCAGGCATGATCTTTTTTGTCCAACCAAGGAGGCAGAAAAGAGTGATTGAAACAAATCAGTGTGTGGACAGAAACATCCGGTAGACTCAAAAAACTCCTAACCCGGTTTAGAATTCTGACCGTTTTTCACAACAAACCTGAGATTTTGTAAAGTCCCAGGCCTCTCTAAAATAATATGGCTGGCAGAGAGGAGTTGGCAATAGAGCTGGCCTCCATTTTCAGCCACAGAGATGTGTAAAATGGTTAACCGTGTTGTTAAAGTAGCGTACCCCCAAACATTGTCTAAAGCCACACACACCACTGCACCATGGGCTTCAAGGTATTTGTGCTTGTATGAGTCTGGACAGACATGATATAGACTGCAACTTCACCTGTTGGTGGAGGCATACAACCACTACGCAGCTATTTTATTCTTTTGCAGGGGATTTGCTCAGGTTTGAAGTAGGGATAAACTGTTCCACACCTAATTCAGACACTATTGTACATTACCCGGGCCTGGACAACCACCTATATTTCTTCAAGATTCAAGATTTTTTTATTGTCACTCCGTGGTACAAGTACGCACATGTGAAATTCTTCTCCTGTAGGCTCCGTTACAGACAAGGTGCAGGAGGTAAAATAGGTGCAAAATCACAGCAAACACAATCACAGGCCACGAGACTCCTTAACATATACAAATAGTGTAGTAGCCGTACTGTACCGCACTGCAGCTGCTACCATCACGTATGATGACTAATGTTCAATAGTATGTTAATTAGGTATATGCTATTTGTACCTAACAGAATGTTATTATGTTTAATTATGTTTAAAGTATGTTCATGCCATTTGCACTATGGGCAGTGAATACGCGACTGTCTGTGGCGTGTCTTACTGCTTTATTGCTTGTTGCCTCTTGTTTTTATTTATTTATCTTTTATTTTTTGCACTATATTGTAATGGAGCCTACAGCACAAGAATTTCACACGTGATACTTGTACTACGGAGTGACAATAAAAATCTTGAATCTTGAATCTTGATCTTGAATCACAACAACAACAATAGTGCAACATAGTGAACTAAGGCAAACAATGTAAACAGTGTATGTCAATAGAATAAAAAGGTATTAAAATAAGCTATTAAAATAGAATAATAAGGTATTAGAATAAAAGAAGACAAATATTTTCAGTCACTTTGCACCTGGGAGATTTTGAGCCTATAAAGACATATAAGACTGTATATGTGGAGGAAAGGTAACTGGAGCCCAGAAACGCAACGTAATGCAAAAATCAAAGGGGAGACACATTTTAATAACTACAAGACCTGACAGCAAAGATAGTAGCTAGCCTAGTCTCTGTTACAGTCCAAACCAAACCATAGACAACACACACGCACACACACGCGCGGTGTGTGCGCGCGCAGGCACGTCCTCCTCGTTTACGTAAACAGGCGCTCAACTTGCGCAAGTTCCGCCACTAGTCAGAGAGTTTGCGACAAGTCGTCAGAAGAAATTGCCGGCGTTTGGGGTGGAGCTAGATGGCTAACGTGTCAAACGCAAATTATTTTAGATAGTTTTTATTTTTTATTTGGCTGCAGATTCAGTAGAGTGGTGCTATGTCTTCAGGAATGTATCGACAAACACCGTAAGTTTCCCTTCATTTGGGTTCAGCTCGTTGTTGACAAACCCCACTAAGCTGAGTTGTATTTGAAGCTAGCGTTAGCTTAGCTACCACCAGCTACTAGCATGGTCGTGGTAGTGGCCTGCTAATGTTAGCTGCCCAGCTATCGTTTGCAAGTAGCATTATATGTGAACGTTACCATATCAATAACGTTACTCATGATAGCATGATATTCCAAAATGCCTTGTCTTGTTAAATAGCTAAGATCTAATTTGAATGTTGGATAATGAAGTAGCCATCGCGTTAGCAACTTTTTGAGCTTTGTCGTGCCATGCATGTATCAGTAGATAACGTTGTTGGCTATTGTTAGCTTGACCCTGCTAGCCGGGCTAGCATCTCTTCAGTATGAACGAGAAGCGCCCGGCTAGCAGGGTGATTGTTAGCTTAACGTTATCGTTAGAATAATTAAGTTAGCTTCACGTTAACAACCAAGCCGGCAAAATACAAATAATTGCTGTTAAATCGAAGTTCCTTTAAGACAGTTTGCCAGCGAATTATTTAGTTAATTATCACAATTTCCCAGTCAAGACAGCCATGATGTACGACGTACGACGACACCAGGCGGCTAACGTTATTTAGCTATAATGCTACTCGGGCTTGATGGCTTGGCTTAACCCAATGATACCTGATGCAAAGCGGACATTTTTTTCGGGTGGCCATATATTCAAAGCGGAAATTTTTTAGGGTCACGCGGTTCGCGGTCTTAAAGGGATACACACACAAATGAGGGATATACATGCAAATGCTGCATCAGGTATCAATGGGTTAAAACATCCTTAAAACTTATGTCACTTGTATCTGGTTGTTAACGTGTGTTTGGCAGTATTTAGGCCTGTATACATAACGTGTGTTTGGCAGTAGTTAGGCCTGTATACATAACGTGTGTTTGGCAGTATTTAGGCCTGTATACATAACGTGTGTTTGGCAGTAGTTAGGCCTGTATACATAACGTGTGTTTGGCAGTAGTTAGGCCTGTATACATAACGTGTGTTTGGCAGTAGTTAGGCCTGTATACATAACGTGTGTTTGGCAGTAGTTAGGCCTGTATACATAACGTGTGTTTGGCAGTAGTTAGGCCTGTATACATAACGTGTGTTTGGCAGTAGTTAGGCCTGTATACATAACGTGTGTTTGGCAGTAGTTAGGCCTGTATACATAACGTGTGTTTGGCAGTATTTAGGCCTGTATACATAACGTGTGTTTGGCAGTAGTTAGGCCTGTCTACATAACGTGTGTTTGGCAGTAGTTAGGCCTGTATACATAACGTGTGTTTGGCAGTAGTTAGGCCTGTATACATAACGTGTGTTTGGCAGTAGTTAGGCCTGTATACATAACGTGTGTTTGGCAGTATTTAGGCCTGTATACATAACGTGTGTTTGGCAGTAGTTAGGCCTGTATACATAACGTGTGTTTGGCAGTATTTAGGCCTGTATACATAACGTGTGTTTGGCAGTAGTTAGGCCTGTATACATAATGTGAGTGAATGTTAATCGTATGCCATTTTCTTCTCAGGTGCTTAACCAGCCGATGGGATCAGACCGCCCAGCCCAAACAGAGTGTAGACGTGAGGCAGCAGAGCAATGATCCTGTCTCCTTATCAGGAGTTTCTAAAAGTGAGCCACTCGACTCGGACAAGCCAGCAGCTCAGGGAGGAGTTGAAATGGCTGCAGCCATGGCTGCCAAGATCAATGCCATGTTAATGGCCAAGGGAAAGCTGTTGACTCCCCCACCATTACTTGCAAAGGTGCTCAACTTACAATAACCTTTAGTGAGTAGCTGTTAATTTCCCACTATCTATGGATTCACTAAATACAGTATGCTTACTGTGTTTCTTGTCTTGTCTCGTCTTTCAGACGCCTCCAAGTATGCCGGTGCTGAGTAAAGACGAGGCGGTAACGGTCGTCACAGAGGTGGACATAAATGATGTACCAATAAATTGCAGGGACCTGCTTACCAAAGGCAAAACACAGGAGGAGGTAAATGGAAAGTAGTTATGCCAGTGGTGCATTAAGAACATTAACACTGCTTGAGAAAATGGCAAAACTATCCTTTTATATAAAAGGGAGTAAGTGGGTTCTGCAATTGTGGGCAAGCTTTGGTGGCCATGTTGCTGGAGTGTAATCAAAAACCACAATTAGCTCGACTGACGTCACTGATGATGTCATAGACGATGTCACAATGTCTATGACATCATCAGTGATGATGTAGCAATGTCTGACATAATCAGTGACATGACAATTGCTCGAGTGCCACACAGCGGCCGAGCGTATGCGAGCTGCAGGGCCAGCTTGGCGAGCTGCAGAGTGTGCGTACAGCCAAACCGCCTCAAATGCAAAGAAGCATTGTCCTTTAGATGTTTGTCCTTTTTCACAATGAAAAAATACCAAAATAAACCATTTGATCAAGTAGCTTACGATCCCCCCTCATCCCATTTTGTTCTTTTTTTCCAGATCCGACAATGTAGTGGAGCAGTCGTCTCAACAAAGGGTCACTACATGGCTGACACAGAGAAGGGAAGAAGAGGAGGGTATGTATTCACTCATCATCTTGTTGACAAGTCAATTTGTACTTCAGAAAATGAAGAAGAACTGCAGTGTTTATAAGTCGTTGCAATTAGTGATTTAAATCTTTTTTTTTTGTTATGACGGTGGGAAACTATTTTTTGAGGGGTTGAGTTGCATAAGTTCTGTGTTGTCCATGACATATTCTGATTTGCTTTTTTTAGAGAAAGGCCTTTGTATTTGCATGTCCAGGGGAAAAGTCAGGAGCAGGTCAATAGTAAGTAGTATTTAACTTCTTATCAATCCATTATAGACGGTTGGGAATTGTTTGCACTTTGTAAGTTCCAGTAATGCTTTTTTGTTGAATTGAATGTTTCATGGTGTGCTTCAACATGTTTGTACAATACCTGTGACAATAGACATTTTTAACTCGGGGAAATGGCACATTCCAGCAGTACTTTAGAGCAGAGGTTCTCAAATGTTTTTCAGCCAAGGACCCCTTACAAGATAGAAAATATACCGGGGACCCCCTCATTCTGATTTGTGATTTTGGGCTAAACTTAATTGTTTCCATGGTAACGTGCTTGACTTTTAAATTAATAGGTTTGTTAGATTAGAATGTAATCCATGAACCATTTTAGATTTAAAGCATAAAATGGTATGGTAAATATGAAGCTTTTGCAAAAGAAAAAAAAAATCCTGAAAACTTTTCGCGGACCCCCTGGCAAAGTGCCACGGACCCCTGGGGGTCCCCGGACCCCCATTTGAGAACCACTGCTTTAGAGCACTGGCTCTCAACCTGGGGGTCGCGGGATGATCGTCAAGAAAGAAAAGAAAAAATCTCCATTGATAATTAAATCTCCCATTCCGATGATTTAATCTATTATAAAGCTATATAAACTATAAAAACTATATAAACCTGTATGGACATCCGACCAAGCCGGAGGGAAAGCGAGGATGCAAACCTGTGCCCCTCGCGTCTGTAGCCAGGGACTTTACCTCTACACTACCCGGACGCCCAAAGAGCCTATACTTTGTGTGAGAAATAAATAATTACATGCTGGAAGATATAAGCATTCTTGTTATCACTTCTTCAGAACTGGTATTGTTTTTCTAATTCCCAACCCTCCTAACGTTACTGATGAGGTTTTGGGGCGAGGGGTTGAATATGGAGACGGTAGGACTGATGTCCAAACTTTGTGCACTTCTCTTCTCAACATCAGAGGCGGTGATGAGGATCAAGGAGATCATCTCCGAGGACGTGCTGAGGGCATCTGCAGCATCAGGAGGACATCACGTCCCCGTCATGCCCCCTCTCACTCTCTACCCTCAGCCTCCTCGGCCCGTCAATCCACCGGCAAGAATGCCCCACAGCCACTCCACTTCAACCCAGGGACACCGGCCTGCCGCTCCACATTCAGGGGTAGGCAGATAGACATGACATCTGTGTTCAGTGTCGTCCCAACACAAAATGGCAAAACTACTGCTGTAATACAGAATGACAATTGAACGGCAGTGACACTTGACAAAGTTATTGTGTACAATTAATTTCAATGTTAGAACATTTGTGTTCAGAGTGACGTGGAGGGCAGATTTGCCGCAGTTTTCAAGTTTTTCCTCGTCTATTTTTTGCTCCAACTGAAATGTTTTATGGTCACTCGCGATTCAGTAAGTCACGGGTTAGCTTGGTTCCAGCCTTAAAACTCACAAGGATTTTTCGAAATGTCTATGGAGAAATGAATGGGGTGCTCTCTTCCGGGGCAAGAAATGTCACGTGAATGTTCAGCTCTATAGCCAGCCAGCCAATCAGTCAAAATATATGACAAAAGATATAAAAAATATATGAATATGTTCTTTAGGTATAGATACAAACAAAGGACTGCTGGGTTGGATGGTTGAAACACGCGTTTTAAAACCTGCTATTTCCTTGACGGGGAGATAGATATCTGCTACACAGAGGTCTGGCCCTGAATCACATCGCGCATGTGCCAATATTACCCCCACATAAGGTCTCCCATTCGCTTTGCACTATGCAACACCCCACCACATCTCCTCCTATCAACATGTGCAGGGGGGCGGATTCTAAAGTCTGAATCCAGACTAATCATAAGTACATTTTTTCACAAATTAAACGCGTCGCGTCAGAGCTGAGAGCACTGATTGTGAGGGAGGGGCTCAGAGCTGAGAGCACTGATTGTGAGGGAGGGGCTCAGAGCTGAGAGCACTGATTGTGAGGGAGGGGCTCAGAGCTGAGAGCACTGATTGTGAGGGAGGGGCTCAGAGCTGAGAGCACTGATTGTGAGGGAGGGGCTCAGAGCTGAGAGCACTGATTGTGAGGGAGGGGCTCAGAGCTGAGAGCACTGATTGTGAGGGAGGGGCTCAGAGCTGAGAGCACTGATTGTGAGGGGGCGGGGCTTAGTGTCTCTTTAAAATTGGTTGGTATCAATAAGATTGGATTCCACTGATGGAGGTAAAGAAGGAGAGGCAAGTCAAGACCATGTTGCCTTCTCCGATACCCACCTCCAAGATCAACCAGCAGTGAGAACAACTCTCGTCTACAGAGAAAAGCCTTGGGTTACTGCATCTGCTTACAAACCTGCTCGAGACACAAAGTTGTTTTAGATGTCAATGAATAGCAACATAAACTCCCAACAAGTCATTTTAATAACGCATTTGTTTCTCATGTCCTCAGAGTTTTGTGCACACAAAGATTTTTGTGGGTCTGGACCAGGCGCTGCCCTCGTTCAATGTGAATGAGAAGGTGGAGGGTCCAGGGGGTTCGTACCTGGGTCACATCCAGACTGAGACGGGGGCGCGGGTCTTCCTCAGGGGAAAGACTTCAGGCTACATTGAACAAGCTTCAAAAAGAGAGTCCTTCGAGCCTCTTTATGTCTACATCAGGTAAGGTTCAAATCTAAATGCTAAATACAAGATCAAGTACCAGATCAAGGCTCTAAATGGACTTTTTGGTGCTCCTTACCTCTAAAATGTAGGCGCGCCCCCCAAAAATGTAAGGAACACCAATTTATTTTGTATATATAAATAAATACAGGGTTCCTACGCAGTGTAGAAAAGTATTGAATTTTATTTGACTAATTTTCCAGGTCTGGTTAAGTATGGAAAAAAGAAAAGAGTAAGGACAAATATTTGTGTTTCCAGACTATTGCCCCGTTCTGTTTTCTGAAATAAAATTGATAATTTCATGGCATTTGGAGCAGGCAGCCAAAATGTTGACCACGTGCGAGAGAGCGCGCAGGCCAGAGCGAGCTTGACTTTGCAAGGCAAAAAGTCTGGTGTGCAACTGAAGGAAAGCACACTCCTACACAGAGCTGCCTCTATACCTGTACTGTATGACACAGCCTGCTGCAAGACAGCTCTGCCCCCAAGTGCCTTATAAGTGTACCAAATCTGGACATCTCGACCAAAGTAGTTTGAAAGAAAATGCAGCAATATCTTTGAATTGCCAATTACCAAATATTACGCTTGTTTGGACACTGATGAGTTATATGCAGTGATGTACCGTAAATTCCGGACTATAAGGCGCACCGGTGTATAAGCCGCACCTTCAAAGTTGACTATTTTTTTCTTATATAAGCCGCACCGGACTATAAGCCGCGGGTGTTTTAATGGTTTTTTTCTTCTTTTTTTTTGTGTTTTAATGTTTAATTACCATATGTAATGCTCCCATTTATTAACATTTCAACAAAACAACATAACACAACACCACCTGTGTTGTTATTTACAGTGCACACAGTGTCATACAGTGTCATACAGTGTGGTGAAAAGAGGGCAAGAGAGGAAATTAAAACAGAAGTGGCTTTATAGTTAGAAAGAGTGCTAAAAAAGAGAGATTTTTTTTTTTTTTTTTTGGAAAAAATCCATAGATAAGCCGCACCGTTATATAAGCCGCAGGGGCCAAAAAAGGCCAAAAAACGGGAAAAAAGGTGCGGCTTATAGTCCGGAATTTACGGTACACTAGTACCAGAAAAGTAAACGGACCATCTTTTCTGTGTCAGGAAACATATCTTTACGGTTTACGTGGACACTGAATAAACAAGGCTGCACAGATGCTGTGACAATTAAATTAGGCTATTTAACTTTTTTCAACTGATTTACAGTTCTTATGTAGAAAAGGAACAATTCATACTATTTATTCACTATATTAGGTAAAATTCTACAAGCATAGGTAGCACCTGTTAGATGACTTGCTCTTTGGGTAGAGATGTTTGACAGTGGAACGTCATCCAACTTCCTGTGTAGGAGGGAACTAAAGGCCACATACATAGTCAGAATGTAACAGATGTTAACAGACAACCAAACAGACATGAACCAAACAGACATGAACCAAACACACACGAACCAAACAGACACGAACCAAACAGACACGAACCAAACAGACATGAACCAAACAGACATGAACCAAACAGACATGAACCAAACACACACGAACCAAACACACACGAACCAAACACACACGAACCAAACACACACGAACCAAACACACACGAACCAAACGGACACGAACCAAACACACACGAACCAAACACACACGAACCAAACACACACACGAACCAAACACAGACACGAACCAAACAGACACGAACCAAACAGACACGAACCAAACAGACACGAACCAAACAGACACGAACCAAACAGACACGAACCAAACAGACACGAACCAAACACACACGAACCAAACACACACGAACCAAACAGACACGAACCATGTGTGTTTGGTTCGTGTCTGTTTGGTTCATGTGTGTTTGGTTCATGTCTGTTTGGTTCTGGATTTTAAAACTACTACATATTAATAACCATTAACAATTTGTACTTGGGGTGTCAAATCTGGTCTGAAAAATCTACAAAGAATTCTGGAAATTTGATTCTGGAAAAGTCTAGAATTTAGGAATGGAAAATATGTAGGAAGCTTGTCAGGTAAAATAGTATTCCACTACTGGAGGTAAAGAAGGAGAGGCAAGTCAAGACCATACTGCCTTCTCCGATACCCACCTCCAAGATCAACCAGCAGTGAGAACAACCCTCGTCTACAGAGAAAAGCCTTGGGTTACTGCATCTGCTTACAAACCTGCTCTCCTACACACAAAGTGTGTGTGTGTGTGTTATTGGAATTTGAAAAATAGCCAATGCTTTAAAATCATGACAGTTTCATGCTATGTGTATAGATATGGAACATAGAAGCACATACCAACACTCATTTTGCACATACCAACACAAAGACAGTTATTTGCACAAGTGCTCCAGGTTGCTCAATTCCAGTGGCCGCACTTTAGAGCTCTACATAGACTTTCATAATTAGGCTAAAACAATGTTCTTTCTCGTTAACTGAGTCTGGTTCATCCTGGTTAACGATGGTCTCTTGTGTGTTCTAGCCATCCAAATGCGACTGGATTGGAGTCGGCAAAGAAACTCACCGAGAGTCTGCTGGAAACTGTAAGTTTCTACTGGAGGGCTGGACTGTGTCTGAACTGTACGAGTGTCTGATGGGAGGTACAAGAAGGTGAAACTATTCAAGCATATAGTTTTCACTGATACCCACCTCCTAAAGTCAAAGTGGTAGCGTGAACCACCTGATCTCCAGAGATAGGTTCTGAGTGCTCTGCACCTACCCACAATGCAACTCTGCTGTTAAAACGAACGTCAATCTCCCCTGCCTTGGAATGTTCTCTCCTTTACGAGCGTGTCACATTTTTGCTCTTCAGGTGCGAGCTGAACATACCCGCATGGTGTCGATCTACACCGCCACCGGCTCCACCCAACGTGAGTTTTCCTTCTACACGTCGTAACTAAACAGGCAAATTCCAACAGTGTGACCTAATATCAGATACTAGCTGTTTTAATCTATTCTTCTGGTGTAAATTAACCCTCTCCCGGTGTCTTTAGTGGCCCAACAATAGGTTGTAATAGGTGTTTTTCAAAAAAAAAAACTGTGTTATCGTCCCATGTGATACGTGCTATTAACTCCATGTTCTATACTTTCATTTCAGCATACGCAGCACAAGGATTTCCACCTAATAGCAATTACTCTAGCCAGGTGTCCTGGTATAACTACCCAGCAAATGGGTATGCTGGTGGCTATTCAGCGTACCCAGGAGCCGCTGGTTACTGGAGTCACGCAAATGGTGCCCCAAGTCATTCTAACCTGTCGACAACCCCTCCATCTTCTCAGGCATTAATGGTTCAGTATCCTGTGTGTCCTAGGAAGCCACACCCCTATCTCGCCCAGGTATGTGTCTGGAGCACAAACACTGGCATACATCACACGCTTAATAAAGCTTCATGTCAACCATGTCTCCAGCTCATTGTGGACACAATAAGTAAGGTATATAATCAACTCCTAGGTGTGCGTCAAAGCCATTTGAATGCACGTCACGACGTGGAAGGTGGAGCACCACCCGAGGCTTCCAAGCAGACCGGATGGCACGCAGCAGATGATATAACGCTCATACATAAGAGACTTGAGACTTCCGTTTGATGATTTATTTCCACAGAGGAAAAATAACAACAGATAATGCAACGAGTAACTTAATACAAAATTGTGCAGGTGAGGGAAAGAAACCCGGAGGGGCTTATAGTATCTCACCTTATTTAAAAGAACATCTAAATCAATAAAACACTATAATAAAAGAAAAACAGACCATCAAACAACGATTTAAAAACAATTTTCTACAAGAAAAGATAAAAAGAAGAAGAAAAAGTAAAACAGGTAAACCAACCAAATCAACCAACAAAAATACCGTACTGTTGTAAACAGTACAGGGTTTAACAACAACTTACTTGCATTGCTTTCATACCTTGATATCACACCTCATTTACTGTGCTCTTTCAAGACAAGGTGAGAAGCTGATTGGACTTGTGACCTGAGACTTGACTTGGACTTGCAAAAAGTGACTTGTGAGCATCTCTGGTGTGTGTGTGTGTGTGTTTCTGTTCTGCCCAAGGATCCTGGGAGCAGCGACACGGTGGAGCCTGAAGGATCTTCTGAGTCGGGGAGTCCCAAGCGTCGTTTCCAGGAGGGGGCTGAGGAGAAACAAGTGAGCAGCCTGAGACTTTTCACTCTTGTACACCGTCACACTATTAAAGGATCATTCTGTCCATTTTTAACCTTATTTTTGCCACATACTGGCAGATTCTGCCCCCACACGCAACATTTCAATACAGTGCTGCTATCAGGCCAATGGGCAGCGGTGTCTTTTTCAACACATTGCTCTATAATGAGAAGTGTCAGTAAATGAAAAGAATCAGTATGTTGGAAAAATGGGGTTCCGGTCAAATGGCGAGGATGATTTAACTTTCCTAATTTATGCTGCACATTTGGTTGATCAGTTTTGAATAGTCCTAAAAGTCTGTGCTTTTCTATTTAGCCCAGCAGCAGCAGCTCCTCAGAAGACCCTGCTACTCAACAGTCTGTACTTCCTGCCTCCAGAGGAGCAGAAAGGTGTGTGGATAGATCTCATTCCACCCTGGGTGTTTACACTTGATGAGTCTTACGTGATGCTGACGTTAACACTGCTCTCTTTAGGATCCTGATGCCTCCGCCGCCGTTTAGGATCCCGATGCCTCCACCACCACCGCCGCCTCCCGCCGTGGCGCCCGCCTCTGCCCCCGCCGCACGTAAAAGGCCGATGGAGACGACGACAGAGCATCCGACCAGTCTGCCCGGCAACACCGCACCGATGGGTACGCATCACTCGCTCTCCTACCCTTCTCAGACATTTTATCAGTGGAGTTGACGGTAGTGTGAAATGGCTACTCCCCCCGCGGAGGAAGGGGAGAGCAGTGGAGACCTGTGACCTGTGACGGCAGAACCCACTAACACGCTCTTCTTCTATATGTTCTTTGTCTTTCCCTTGTTTTCTCTCTCAACATGTGTCCCCGGACCTGCCTGTAATGGATGTGTGCTCTGCTGCCGTTTCATTTGATATCTCCCCCTCTGGCTGTGGATCAAACCAACTCAAACCACGGCTAACATGGGGCTCCTCAATGGGTTTCTTCTTTGTTTTTGCTCTTTCTCGCTTTGTCCCATCCCCCCCCCTCTCTCTCTCTCTTTGTCTCCCACCTCTCTCTTACGCCCCGCCCCCTTTCTCTCTTCTCTCCTGTCTCTCCATTTTTTGTGCCCTTACAGGTGTTCAAGCGGCCGTGTGTGAGAAGAAAGCGAAAGTGGTTGGGGATGCGTCAGGGCTAGTGCCCTACGAAGGAGACTCCTCAGACGAAGAGGAGGAGAGGACGTGCAGCAGTAAGACCGATAACTCATAACCCCTAGCACCCCCCGCCCCTCCCCACTGTCCAGGATACCCACAGCCCAAAGCCCAAAGCCTAGCTCTTCTGCGTACATCAACACAACTCTCGCACTCAAAACACAACACGTCTTGTGGCTGCATTGCACTCTGGTCTATTGAAGCTGTCGGTGAAGAAGCTTCTCTTCTACGATGGACGTCTTCCTGTGTGATAGTTGCAACATTGATGCAAAAATGGTGAATCTAGAAAGAAGCTCTTTGATTCTTTGAGTCGTTTATCACTGATGTCTTTGAAAAATGTTCTGCTATCAAAGAAAATAGAATAAAAGGTAACACTTTATTGGATAGTCGGCCTACAGAGGCTCTGCAGAGTATTGGTAACATTTCAACAGCTTATTAGTTGACATTCAACAAATCAACTGTTTGTCTTTGTCTGTAGATGATGTTCTAACAGCTTATTAGTTCAGATTCAACAAACGGATTCGGTTTGCTTGCTGCTCCACACACCTGGATAGGGCTGTCCTCGACTCAGGATTCGAGTATTCGACTATTCTATACAAAAAATAAGAATATCTTCAGTGATGATTTCGACCACATTAACAGTCAATGCCACGGAGTGATGATGGGGATATATTTTTGAGCATTTAAAATCAATAAGACTGTTATGATCATGCAAGATTTGAATTGCCGACGTTGGGCTATTGGATAATGGATTTGTCTGAATTATGAGACAGGCAGGACATACATAATTATTTTTTTAATTAACCCATTGATGCCTGATGCAGCATTTGTGTGTGTATCCCTTTAAGACCGCGAACCGCGTATGTTCAGTTTCAATCATCTGAATTGAACTAAAATTAAATATGAAATGAAAAGGCAGACTTCTCTTGAATTACAGGCAGAGCATATGCTTCAGCTTGTTAAACAAGTAAAACTGGTCAGGCTAATCCAGTTTCAATAATCTGAATTTAACTCAAATGAAATATGAAAAAAAAAAAAAAAAAATGCCAATGTCCACGACCCAATCAAAATGGCCCCGGCCCTGCGACCCACCAGTTGAGAAACGCTGCTATAGATGATCTGTTGACTATCTGTTAAACAGTTGAATTGTAGAATCTCAACTAATAAGCTGTTGAAATGTTACAAATACTCTGTAGACTCTCTGTAGGTGGACCACCCAAATAGTGTTCTGTAGGTGGACCACCCAAATATAGTGTTAGAGAATAAAATAAACCACCAAACACACAAAATAGGCCCAGAAATGCAAGGAGCATTGCCAACGGCAGTGTTTGTGTTTGAGGGTGGATTTTTCCTTTAGGACACACAGATGCAATTGTATAGTAATTATAAATGACACCTTTTTACTAAGACCATTTTATTTCAATTCTCAAAGCATATTTTGTCCATAAAATGATCCAAATCTTTTTTGGGGATTTTCATCACTTGCTCTGCACCAGTTGATGATATAAATATATACATATTGTAAAATTCAGTGGAACTTTTTCTTATCTTGGAAAATGGTATATGCCTGTTCCCATGGAATACTGTAATAAAAATGAATTGGAAAAACCCTCGTCTTTGGGTCTCCCACATTTAATACAGCTGAGATAGGTCAGTGGGGTTTTCATAATGGCTATATATATATATGTGTGTGTGTATATATCTATATATACACATACATACATACAGATCCTTTCCCAAAAATTAGAATATCATGGAAAAGTTAGTTTTTCTCCATAATTCCTTTCAAAAAGTGAAACTTTCATAGATTATAGATTCATTGCACACAAAGTGAAATATTTCTAGCCTTTATCAATCAGCAGAATCGGCAGCCTCAGTCCACTCCCTCTGAATCTGCCAAATTTTTGAATAGTCTTTGCTTGACAATCTGCTGAAGCCCACGGTCATCCATGGTATTCAATATTTTTGGAAAGGATCTGTATATGGATATACACACATGGCTTTTATTTAATGTAGAAGATTCAAAATGGCAGATGTCGTAATTGATGTCAGATAAATGTGTATTCAGGAGCCTCGATGCCGTTGTGCACAGTGAGCGCTCCGGGGTTGTCCAGGGCGAAGCAGGGGTGGACATAATGTTGGAAGTGACACCGGAAGGTGTGGAGGTGTTGTTCTAGCTCCACGTTAAAGAAGGACAGCGCCCCCTTCTCGTAGTCGAGTGCCACTCCTATGCGCACCGGGTTCACCGTGATCCTCAGGTCGGGGCTCCAGCCATTGTGCAGAAACTCGTACTTGTGTCTAAGAAAAGAAAAGGGTAACATCGTCATGACAGCATAGGAGTGAAATGACCGCTCATGTGAATCCTGATCAAATAAATTAAGCTGACATTTAAATCGTGACACTTCATGCTGTCAGAATAATCTTCCAGCTCACTAAGCGATTCGTGATGTAGATGCTGAATTGTCAGCCAAGAACAGGAAGTCCTGTGGCTGCTGATTATGAAATAAAAAGTGTGTATAGTGAAGTTGTGCGTAGGCAGGATGACATTAAGACACCACTGCAAAGTAAAGCGCTTTGGTGTCTTGTGTGATCTGCCTCGAATGATCCGCTAAATTGTCGATTCAACTGTCCTGCTGCTTTGCACCAAGAAGAGTTGCTATAGCAACTGCTATAAAGTAATATTCTACTCTGCCTTTAGCATGAATAAGGCCGATTTTCAATCGGCTTAGTTTTGCACAAAGCATAAACACTTTATTTCTTAGGAAAGGATTTACTTTAGTGACTAAATATACTGTTTTTCCATGAAGTGTGTGGTAGTGTCTATGAGGGGATCAGCACACTCATTCTGCTATCATGAGCTGGTCTGGCCAGTCTCCTGTCCAGCCAGTCTCCTGTCCAGCCAGTATGTAATGAATGGGAACAACTAATCCTTTGTACAAAGCGTAGAGCAGCAGACCAAGGCGACGCATGAATCAAGTCTTTTTGATCAAGATGTTCTTGTACCTGGATGGAGTGAGGATGTGTCTCATACACCAGGACGTGTTGTTGGTGCCCAGGTACGAGTTCCTCTGGGTGTCCTCGTATGCGACTCCGATCCTGAACTCCGTCCCATCATCCACCTCGATCTCCCAGTAATGTCTGCCACGCACTGGAATCAGATCTCCCAGAACAGCCACACATCTAGACACACACATTCATTTCACATATCTACACTAAACGCATCTCGAGTAGACCATATACATTTCACACTCACTACCAGTTACTATCTACATATTGGTTGTAGGATTAATATCTACTAATATTACCAGCCGACAGCGTTGGACCGATTTTGCGGATACGATGACGTCAAAACCGTGCCAAGATGCAGTCACGAAACTTTACACTGTAAAGTGTCTGCATCTTGCACGGTTTACAGTGTAAAGTTTACAGTGTGGTTCACCTCAAAATGATGGCCCAATTCGAAAATTGGTGTGATCCGACCCAAGGGGGCTGCCCCCCCCCCCCCCCCCACTTTACGCCCCTGACCCACATTCGTTTTAATTCGCAGGTGTGATCCCACCGCAAGATAGTCTAGTTATTTTCATTGTCGATTAATCTAGCAATTATTTTCTCAATCAATTAGCCTCTAAAATATAAAAAATAACAAAGTTACTATTCTGCGTAGCAGCCAAATAAAAACAAGTATTCATTATATAATTAGTGTAGATATGAAATAAGTGAGCAAATCTTCGCATTTGTGAAGCTGTAACCAGCTGGTATTTAGACTTGATGAATGAAGATTATCAAAATTATAATCAATCGATTCTGTTGATTGACTAATTTCAGTTCTAATTGCTTGTCACATTAGTGACCGTTCAATACTTCACCTGGCGAAGGTGTTATCGTCAAACGCCAGAGCGCTCAGAGGCAGCTCCTCGTCTCCGTAAAACATGGTGAAGCCATCTTCAGACATGGACAGGCAGGGATGGGCAGTGTCCTCTAGGAGATGGAAGAACGTACCTGCACAGGTGCACATAAACATACACCGTTATTCATCACATGAATGTGCTCCGAGCACAATTAGGCTGACGGTAACACGCTGCTCCTCACCTGTTGTGGAGACGATAAACGCCTCACTTCTGTCACTGGGTCCTCCAATGTTCACCGCTCTGACACAGATGAGGTAGCGCCTCGCTGTCTGCAGCTGGATCAGACATTGACAGGTGGGCACAGCTACTATGGACCTGGGGGATTAATCACCAGTGGGCAGAAGATGTATTCGCTGCCCAAAAATGGCAATGTTTGGGTTAACGTCATTATTTTCCACACTGGTAAGTTCTGAAATACTAGGTTCATCTTGCACTTTGTGGGAGGGGCAAGGGAGTGAATGATGTCAACAAAGAAGGTATCGGCACTCTCAAATCAGTGGAGGCCAGGGCTTTCCTGCTGCCTCCGCAGGGGGGCTCCAAACCGTTTCAGGGGAGGCTCAGTGAATGGAAGTGGAAAAAATATATTCGTTATCAAAAGGAGATCACATAGAATAGTCTGCATGTGTGCGCTTTGGTTAAATAGACCTCAAACCATGAGTTCAGAGATACAGCAGTTTTGGGGCGGTCTTTTTGCCACTTTCCCAGAGTCAGAAACGAATGCATGCCTTCAAACAGACCTTTTCTAATGTAGTTGGTGTCGTGTGTAGACTGAAGTGTGTAGACTGAAGTTTGTAGACTGAGACTGAAGTGTGCAGACTGAAGTGTGCAGACTGAAGTGTGTAGACTGTAGTGTGTAGTGTGTAGACTGAAGTGTGCAGACTGAAGTGTGCAGACTGAAGTGTGCAGACTGAAGTGTGTAGACTGAAGTGTGCAGACTGAGACTGAAGTGTGTAGACTGAAGTGTGTCAAACAGCAATATCAGGCTATCTTGGCTCAATTGTTGAGCGTGTCTGGGATGGGGAGGGCGCAGCGGTCACATTTTTCCAAGCCTTATCTGATGGGAAGCCCACAGTCTCAGACTTTGAAACCCCCCTGGTGTAGTAGGGCTATATCAGCAGCAAGAAGAAAACGGACACGTTGCAGCTCTAGGCCTTCCTCAGTTACATCAAAAAGATGCACTCATTTGAGACTGCTGATCACTTCATTTGTTATTTTTGGGTCGGCACCCATTACACTCTAAAGAGCGTGTTGAGCACGCCAGTTCTTTCATTTAACAAAGAAGACATCTAACTATGCATGCACCCATCTCCTTCACAGTTTAGAAGGGTTGATTTCTGTTGTGATTATATGGAAATAAAATGGAGCATTGTGATAAATGGTTTGACTTTTGGGTCAAACGAAACCGAAGTGACCAGATGAAGAATGAAAATGACCCCAAAATGCTGGGAGAATATTCTAGCCGAGGCGAACGGTGGTGCAGGAGGCGAAGCTAAGAATAGATTTTCTAGGACAGACGATTTCTTGAATCAGCAGCTCTCTACAACCAGGGGACCTCGAAACTCCCAGGCAGCACTAACAGAGTCATGTTTATGGATGTAGTGAAGCCAAAGCCTTCTTATAGGGCAACACAGTAGAGAGAAATGTCACGTGACACACTGCATCTAGCATGACGCTCTGCAGATCCAACACACCATTTCTGACCCAGGCTTCTATTTATACAGCGCCAGAGCCTTTTTTATTTTTTCGCTTTTTGCAGAATTTAAAAACATCTATCATGCAAATGTAAAAATAAAATAAAAAAGTCAAGGAGTCACAATAAAGTCCTGAGCTTGTTCCCATACAGAATCAGTTAAGCTCGTTCTGAGTCAGGATCATCATAGTGATACAGGTGTGTGTGTTTGTATTAGGAGGGCAAGACCTTCTTACTCAGTGATGCCACTCTGTCTGCCGTCTGTAGCCATCTCACTGAGCTCCACAGTGTAGGAGTCCACAGGGTTGGTGTTTCCTGACTCCCAGCGAATCAGAGCAGCCTCGGGACAACTGGTGCACTCCCTCTGCTTGATCACTGGAGGCGAAGGCACTGGAGAGATAGAGAGAGAGAGAGGGGGGGGGGGCACAAGTTGGGCCTCATTCTCATAACATCAGTCTTGTGAGTCTGGAATGACGACACAATTTAGATCAGGGGTGCCCAACCAGTCGATTGGACTGACCCCAGGTCGATCGCGTCAAAAATCGATTATTAAAAAAATAAAAATAAAATATAATATAATGGAAGTACATGCAGTTGTTTATTTTAATTATGGATCATAATACAATGCAATTCCAAAAGCACTTTTATTTTAAAAGTAGCCACACAGTGAGAAAAAAGAAAGTGAGAAAAAATAAATCATGTATTGGGTAAAAAAGTGATGCATCGATTTAAGATGCATCGAGATGCATCGATAATCGTAATCGAATCGAATCGTAGCCCTCTGAATCGTAATCGAATCGAATCGTGAGGCCAGTGAAGATTCACAGCCCTAATGTCAAGTGGTTGTGGGACAACGAGAAAGTGTTGTGAGGTTAGTTACTGCAGGCTGGAAACGATGTGTGTGCGTTTGCCATGTTGAAACTGGACTGGTAGATCTCGGGAGGCTGGCTACTTGAAAAGTAGATCTTGGGTCAAAAAAGGTTGGGCACCCCTGATTTAGAGTAATAAATCTGCCATTTTGGTGGATAACCAGAAGGCTAGCCAGGCCAGGGTATTAGAAGAACAATTATTTATGAGTGTGGACTTGAATGACTACTTGTGTCACGGCAGGTCTGGGACCTCCTACCTGTCATGTATAGGGCCTTCTCGCTCGCTGGGCTGATGCCTGTGGTGTTGGTAGCCGTCACCCACAGTTCATACTGAGCGTTGGGCAGCAGATCGGTCACAGTGCAGTGGGTCTCCTTCACTTTCACCTCCTTGGTTACTGAAAAGGAGACGGCAACCACAGATTGAATCATGTTGCTCAGACGTCTGGTACAGAGATCCCTCATCAGTGTGAGAAACCTACATGTATATTATCAACAGATTTATGATTTCAACAACAGCATGCGATCCTTCAGTTCAGTAGACACTGTACCGTCTGGTCCACAGGAGCTGTCTGCTGGTGAGTCCTCCAGCACCGGTCTGTAGTACAGCTGGTAATACTCCACTGTATCATCTGAGAACAGGCTCCAGCAGACACGCAGCGACGTCTGGCTGGCAGAGTTGGCCAGCTGGGGGTTGATTACTGGGGCGGACGGGGCTGGAATCAGATTATAATCCCAATATTGTTACAACAAGATACCATCAGTTGCTTTGCAATGAGAGTAGCGATCCCACCCCACCCCGCCCTCACAAAACAGAAGAAGAGAGAGAGAGAGAGAGAGAGAGAAGTTTTTGACCAGGATTCATGAATTGACTCGAGAATGCCCGGGTAATTACAATTCAAATCCTGGAGTTCCTGGGAACAGAAATGAAATTAATTTCTATGGGAAGTTGTCTTGACTTGCTAAACATTATAAATCAACCATTATGAATCAAATCACATGTTCAATGTATGTATTACAAGTACATGCATCAAATGGCGCCTTTAATACTGACTGATATTCGGTATTGATCCTTATATAACACTACATTTATTATTTTGCCGAAATCACTTGTGACTTTCAGATTAACAACTGGAAAACAAACACACACACGACAGTTGACCAACGTGATTTGTCTAAGAAGTGAATCAGGGAATGTCATTAAGCCTCTTTCATTCAGAAAATGGGTGGCAACAGTGCTGTAGGCATGTTTCCAATAAGAGAATCACTGGATTATTGACAAATTGGAGATCATCCTATAATTAAATACACAAAGGCAGTAAATTGGTAGTTATTTGTCTCTAGGCAACCATTACGCCAAACTTCTCCAAATTGTAATTGCGCATAATATGCCATATGGGGTCTGGAGGAGTGTCCTTCAAGGAGATGAATCATCTATTGTCATCATGCTTGAGAGGCTGCTTCAAGGAGCTTCTGTATTCAGTGCCTCCTGGCCTGATAGATCTGCACTCTCTGAGGGCCCTTCTAGTTAAGAGTCAAATTGTCTCATTCAGCTGTGTGGGACAAGACATTGTCCCTTATTGACAGTATGTAGAGACAGACAGTAACTGTAACTACACAGTCTATTCTATTGATGTAACATAATGGGTGAACAGTCAGACCTGGAACAACGTTGATGGAGTCCATCATGGTTTTGACATCTGATAGGTCAGCAAGTGGCGTGCTAAACTCAAGAGGTGTAGACAGTTTGAAGTCAGTCTCGTCTTTGGCAAACTCCTCGATTCTGGTGGTGGTGGTGGTGGGACACATTGAACATAAAGGTAAGGCCATAGATATAGATTGTATAGACTGTATATGGTAAGGTAGCTTGTATCATGCGTCAGTGCACTGTCACTGGCATCAGATGGATTAGTCAAAGTTAATCCATTAGCACAAAGTCATTCTGAAACTACGTGCAAAAATGACCTTGAAAACACAAAGTTTTTAACTGTCTTAAATAAATGCATTCATTCAATTAAAGTGAGCATCACTTCATATAAGCAATTAGTCTTTTGAAATATGACTAGTCGCTGTCACTGCACTGTCATGCCACATCAGAACAGCATCACACAATTACCTCTTCATGGTGGACATGACTGCCTGTCAATAAAGTTCAGAACAGAGCGATTCAACAACACAGTAAATACATATCTACAGTAAATTAAATACTATTCAATATTATCCAAGTCAGAACGAGACACTGGACTGCGTGCGGCGCGCTAAGAGTCCAGTATCAATTCAATCTTAAGGAAAACGTAGAAGAGGGGTGATCTCTGCACAAACCGTGTACGTCAGGTGCGTAGGAGGCTCCTAGGAGCATCAGGTAAGTTGAGAATAGGAAATCCCGCACACTGACTTCACTTAAGACTTTTATTTATATAGAGAGCTCTATATAAATAAAAATCCTAAAGAAAACGAAATATCTATTTTTCAATGCAGTGTGCTTTTGATCAGATAAAAACTTGATATAGCAGCACGAGTTTGATTTCTATGATCAGTTTCAACTTCAATAAATGCAATCATTCCATACTAATTCAGAAAACAGAGTTGAAATGCAGTTATCTGGCAGGAAAAAAATCTCATCACTTTCAATCTGAGCATTTACACAAACACAAGAACAAGTGTCATGTATTCAATCTCTTCATGCAGCAAGTCAAGTCTTGAGCAATTCAGTCTAGGTCAAGTCCAAGCCAAGGTGAATCCAAGTCCCCAAATCTAAATATTGGATGTTGATAATCAAGTCGGTGCTTTTTTTCTACATTACTATCATGACAACAAAAATCATCTGCTGACTGACTGACGATCATGAATCCAACTGTAGTCGGCACGTTCTTTATGACTATGTTCTTATGACTTGGTGAAGGGAACTATTGCAGAGCTGGAACAAGCTGGACAGCAGACCTTTAGGAAGAGCCTCTTGTCCTGGCTCCGGTAGATCTCCTGGGCCGCCTCGATGAGCTCCTTGGAGGCGTCCATCGTCTGGCCGCAGCCCAGCAGCTGGTTGTACAGAGCCTCCAGCTTGGCCTTCTTCTCGTCCTCCAGGCTGGCCGCCCGCTCGTCGTACCGCTGAGACAACGTCTGCAGCACGTCGTTATAGTGCTGCTCCAAGTGCTGCTCCTGACGGCCAAAGTTCTCCTGCACAGACATTTAACACATTCCCAAAGCTGTAGTAAGTAGGTATGAATGTTTGCTGGGTTGTATTAACAGATTTGTTTAGCATTTAATTCATTATTCAAACGGCAAGAGAACGAAGAGAAGACAGACCAAAGGAGGCAAAACATGAAATGAGGATGTGGCGTCTGTTGAGCTCAGGCCCTCAGGAGGGAGGACCACACACATGGACTTACTTTCCAGCCACCTAAACCATCTCTGGTACAAAAACTGAAAGATCTTTATTGAGGATGAGATTTACCTCCACAGTGAGGAAGATTTCTTCCAGATGACCTGCAAAGTTCTCCATCTGAGCAACCTTCTCTTGCAGCTTATTCCTGGTCTTGGAAACCTCACTCTGTGAGAGCAGTTGAGAGTCACGCACACACACACGCACACACACAATGAAGATCCATTCAGTTTGTACTCTACTTCAGCCATACCTCTTTAATTCAAACCAGTTTCACAGAACAAGCGACTGCAAAACTGTCTGGGATCTATTTATTTTGTATTTATTTTTCAATGAAAGGTCAGTCTCACCACGTCACTTTCTTGCTCCTCAAACACAGCGTCATGCCTATCTTCAGATCCAGCTTCATCATCTTCTTCATCTTCTTCTTCACAAGGCTCAAAGTGAAGGGACTCGTTGGTGTCGACAGAGAAGCGCTGGAAGGTGGAAAGGTTCCGGGTCGCCCTCCCTCCACTGGGCTCCATGGCGCTGGGCTCCGGGAGCTCGTCACCACTGAGGGCTTCCTCTGTAATCACATCCAGTCTGCCTCCTCTGATGTCATAAAGGTCCATAACAGGAAGGGGAAGGAGACACCTTAAGAGGGACCATGAGAGAGAGGACAACATCAAGGTTTACATTTCAGTCAGAACACAAGGTTACATAGATAGGCTATAATATCTAATATAATACAATACATTCTGATTTTAGATGATAATATTGTGTTGACACATATTGAGAAGATATTGCACCATACAAGCTGCACAGGATGAAGTCAACAGTAGCAGCAGCACAAGATCTGAAAACCACTTTGTCCATAACTTGCCTGTGCAATTAGCCCGTTTGATCAAATTACATTCCTTATGTGAACAAGACTGGTGGCAAATTTACCTGGACGGGGATGCTGAATCAGTTAAAAAACGGTTCAAAATAACATGTAGGCTTGGCAGGCAGTGGTTTGCGACAGCACGACTCTACTGAAGCAGCCTAACGTCAAGGCAGCCAGCACACAAATAGACAGGACGCAGGCAGCTCCAATGTCAGAATGGAATGTCAAGCAACCATCAGTGGGGGATGTTATGTTAGTTATCCATTGAATACAAAAATAAGGTGAAAACCAATAAGAACCGAACTTTTTGTACATTGTTCAATTAAAATAATGTTGCCAGGCAGGTTTGTTCTCAGCATCATTTATCGCCTCGATGTTGCAACTTTAAAGTGGAATTCCCCTTTGAACACGTGATTCAAAGGTCAAAGTTGAGCATGATAAAAAAAAGCGACCTACTGTTGCCTTCAAGTGTCCCACGTAAGCTCCACGTAAATGTTGTTGTTTTTTGGTCGGAAATAACAAAATATATTCTTTAATATAGGTCGTTTTGGTTGCATTTGTATTGATTTAGAAAAAGTGTAGTGTATGCAAATATGATATCAAACTCCGCCTATCTCAGTCGTATTTATCACTTTGTTAAATCATGTGCGATCAATACTTCGCTATTCCTATGTTTTTTTAGAACACTTGAAGGCAGCATACGTCACGCAAATGGCGGACGGTGTAAACAGAGTCTGTAACGTCGCAGACACAAGTGAAATATCTTTAGTTTAAGATGAATCACGTAGAATGTGAGCGCGTGGACAGCCTGGACGGCTGGGTCGCTGTAAAAAGTAACATCTTTGAAGAAAACGAGACGTTTAAGCTGGGATTTATCGTGCAATGGAATGTCATCGAGTCCAAGTTTGCTGTCACCTGTCACAACCGGACTTTACAGCGGCAGAAACGCAAGGAACACGTTGCCTTGGGGGAGTCAGGGGACACTCAGATGAGCTGGGCCGGACTGTTCTCTGTGGACGATCTGAAACACATCCACCAACAGTTCACATGTGTGGCTGATGTGTTGGTACCCTATCTTCCCGAGCTATCCGGCTTCCAAGAGGGCAACATTTGGGATATGCTATTCCTGAATCGGAGGTCGAGTCCAGACGAAGACGAGAGGGACTTGGATACACCTTGTCGACAGCTGGAGAAATACTTCAGCACGGCGATCGATATCTGCGGACGCAAAATAGTGCTCGATACATTATTCTCACAGGATGAACGCGACGTGGAGGAGTACTTTGAAAACCTGCAGGAGTTCAAGAGGAAGACCATGCAGGACGAGATAGCGAGAGCCAAGCGCCAGCTGCGAGAGGTGAGACACTGACCTGCTGCTCAGTGTCTGCTCTGTCCTCCTGGAATCTATCTATCTATCTATCTACTGTATCTATGTATCTATCTATCTATGTATCTATCTATCTATCTATCTATCTATCTATCTATCTATCTATCTATCTATCTATCTATGTATCTATCTATCTATCTATCTATCTATCTATCTATCTATCTATCTATCTATCTGTCTGTCTGTCTGTCTATGTATCTATCAATCTATCAATCTATCTATCTATCTATCTATCTATCTATCTATCTATCAATCAATCAATCAATCAGTCTGTCTATCAATCAATCAATCAATCAATCAATCAATCAATCAATCAGTCTGTCTGTCTGTCTGTCTGTCTGTCTATGTATCTATCGATTTATCTGTCTATCTGTCTGTCTGTCTGTCTGTCTGTCTGTCTGTCTGTAACGTAATGCACATAAGTCTACTCTGGAACCCAGGGCCCTGTCATATACATCTATCTATCTATAACGTAATGCACATAAGTCTATTCTGGAACCCAGGGCCCTGTACACCTTGGCAAAACCAAATCTGTTTTGTTTGGCACACACAAAGCACAGCGTAAGGATGCAAATAAAATTTTCTGCACTGCAGAACCAGTTTGCCATAAAAACGAGGCAACAACTTGTACCAGCAATGCCATCTGGATCACACCTGTTCAGTGTGCTACAGTCATAACATCCAAACTCAAGAGAAAGATGCAAGTTCTCCAAAACACCATGTAGGCCTATACTGTATATACTTGATCCTCCACCAAGAAAAGTCATGTTGAGCCTGAGGATTTTAAGACACACTTTTTACCTGGGCAGTTTAGAGTGGAGCCGCTTAAAATCAACTACCTGTTTGACATCATAAAAACATCATACTCAGCAGCACAGTGTCACTTGACTTTCCCCTGGGGGGTGGCACAGTACTTGACTCTATCTTACCTAAATCCAAACAAAACAAAACAAATCAAGGAGGGGGCAAATTGAGTCCTATGGGGGTAAAAGACATCGGCAAAATATTGAAAATAAAAAAATAAAACCTGTCATGTCACAAGTTCAGTGTGTCTCGCCATTCTGTCTCCTCTGAGAATAGTTACATTCTGACTATGACATTCTAACTATAATTTATGTTTCTTTCATGGGGATACATTACTTTCTCTGATTAATAAAAGGATAACATTGCACCAGCTGGCTCGAAATTCTTGAGAAAAGCCGCTGGAGAAATCTGCATTTTTGATCACAAAAATCACACAGAAAACTCAGCAAAATCCTGGAGGGACTGACTAGTTAAACTCTCACGAAATGACATCTGCAACAAAGGAATATATATTTTTTAATGGCAATTTTATCATACTTAAAATTCCCATGCAGTTCAATGCAATGAACCGGCCTGCTTCTAGAGAGGATGGAAATCCTGGTAATAAATATAGCCTCATATGCTTTTTGATCATTACTTATTTTGATAATAATTGTGTCCATATCGTCTTGCGAGCACTAGACTGGAATAGCTCTGCAGAGCGAAGAGTTGGCCGAGGGCAAAGGGAATAAGTCCAAGCAGTGGTGTTGATGTCTTCTTCTTGTCCATGATGTCTTCTTGTCCATGTGCAGCTGCTCTGGACCCACAGCAGTGCTGACGGGATGGTCCAGCTGCTCAGCATCTACCAGGAGGAGGAGCAGGCCTACCAGGACCTGGTCACCGTGGCGACCACCTTCTTCCACTACCTGCTGCAGCCGTTCAGAGACATGAGAGAGCTGGCCTGCCTCTACAACATGGACATCCTGGTAAATAGAGGCTGGACAGCTTGACAACTATGGCATTTACTTTTAGGATCGTGTGTATCGTGTAGTCCTACTCTGTCTACCTTGTTGCTGTGTAGAGTTAGGAAGACCATAAAGTTGACTTGGACTTGAACTGAACTGACCTTGTTGTGCGTTAAATGTCAGAGTTGTCTTCTTCTTGCTCACTGTGGTCTTCTGCAGAAGTCTTTGGAGGATGAGGACCTGGGTCCTAAGAGGATCACAGCTCTGGAGAAGGAGGCGGAGGAGTGGAGGAGACGAGCGGAGGATGCAGTCTCCTCCATTCAGGACATCACGGTCACCTACTTTGTGCAGACGTCAAAGGCTCTGGCTGGTATAGCAGACTAGGTTTTACTGTGTGTGTGTGTGTGTGTGTGTGTGTGTGTGTGTGTGTGTGTGTGTGTGTGTGTGTGTGTGTGTGTGTGTGTGTGTGTGTGTGTGTGTGTGTGTGTGTGTGTGTGTGTGTGTGTGTGTGTGTGTGTGTGTGTGTATGTCGGAGCCCTTTTTGTTATCTGGTGGTATTCCTGTTGATAACTGGCCCAATGTGACATTGATATGTTTTGGGTGCAGCTACGAGGGAGCAGAACATTTTTTCAGGCAAATAACAATAACCGTCAGGTTTTGGTGTCAGGCCCTCAGAATGAAAGAGGAGGAGATTCTTTGTCGACTTGTCATTTTGCACCAACGTTCACCATACAGGTGTGGACGGCACGGTGGCTCAGTGGTTAACGCTGTTGCCTCACAGCAAGAAGGTCCCGGGTTCGAACCCCGGTCCGTCCCAGGTCCTTTCTGTGTGGAGTTTGCATGTTCTCCCCGTGTCCGTGTGGGTTTTCTCTGGGTGCTCCGGTTTCCTCCCACCATCAAGAAAGACATGTATGTTAGGGTTAATATTCCTGTCAGTGCCCCTGACCAAGGTACTGGCAAAAAGAACTGGAGTTGGTCCCCGGGCGCTGCACAGTGGCTGCCCACTGCTCCTAGTTCTAGGAAGGTTCCTAGTAGAGGATGGGTCAAATGCAGAGGGTGAATTTCCCCAAGGGGATAAAAAAAGTATAACTTTTAACTACAGCAGAAGCCCATTATAGAAGAATAAGAGATAAGGATTTATCCACTGACAGTAGCCTGACATTGATCACAATACTTCGTAACTCCTGGAAGGCACTGAGCATCACAAATGAATGTCTAACAGTGTAAGAGTTTTTTTTCATATTATTATTATTATCTCCTGATTTCCCCCACATTTTCTCCCCAGTTGTGCTTGTCCAATTTCCCCCCTGCTGTCCCGGTCGCTGCTCCACCCTCTGCTGATCTGGGGAGAGCCGTAGACTAGCACCATGCTTCCTCCGACACATGCACAGTTGCCAGCCGCTTCGTTTCCCCTGTCAGCGGGGAGCTTCACCGGCAGGATCCTGGGAGGATCACGCTATTCCCACCAGTTCCCTTCCGCCCCAAACAGGACCCCCGACCGACCAGAGGAGGCGCTAGTGCAGCGACCAGGACACATACCCCTAATGCAGCTTCCCACCCTCAGACACAGCCAATCGTGCCTGTATGGACGCCTGACCGAGCCGGAGGCAAAGCGGGGGCGCGAATCTGCGACCCTCGTGTTGGTAGGCAGGGAGTCTACCGCTACACTAGCCGGACACCCGTGTGTTTTTCCTATTCTTGTGCTACAGTATGTTCCTCTGGTTCCATGCATGTACTTACGTGTGCTGTGGACATGCATCACATGTGCAGGTATGTTGAAGCAGATGGAGGAGGATAAGTGTCGTTTTGGAGCAGCTGCCTGGGCGTCTGCAGCTCCCAGACTGGAGAAACTCCGCTTCCTGTTGGCCAAAGAAACCCTGCAGCACATGAGAGCCACAGAGATGTGCCTCGGCCGCAAGAAAGACGGCATCAGAGAGAGGGTGCGTGTCTCCCTCTGTCCTCTGTCCTCTGTGTCTCCCTCTGTCCTCTGTGTCTCCCTCTGTCCTCTGTCCTCTGTGTCTCCCTCTGTCCTCTGCTGAACAAAAAACGCGCTAAAATATATGTCTCATTTTTAAATTAGTCTACACTTTCCAAGTTGGCATGTTGGACACTTGCACGCTGGCAGGGCTTTGGCTCATTCTGATCTTTCTCAGCAGTGCCAAGATCTTCACTAGTCTAGTAGCTGTTTGTATGTCTGTTTGGAATTATTACAACGTTTCAGTCTCATCTCCAGTGTGTTTGACACAATCTGACTTGGCACCCTTGTTTTGTGGTGCAGTTGTGCGCTCTGTCTGGCCAGAGATGTGTGTCTGCTCTGTCTGGCCAGAGATGTGCAGCTGAGGGTGGCCAGCAGCAGCAGGACACGGTGGACCAGCTGGAGCTGAACTTCTACCAGGTTCAGCTGGAGCTCTACGACACCAAGTTTGAGATCCTGAAGAACGAGGAGCAGCTGCTGGTGGCTCAGATCGACACCCTGCGGAGGCAGATGAAAGGTATGCTCTACGATCATTGGTTCCATAGTGAGTAACAGTTTATAAAGTAGTTGTGTTTTATGCTAGTAACAGTTTATAAAGTAGTTGCCTGCTTCCAGACTCCTGAATCGCGTCCCGCCCACTCCTCAGATTTTGTCGAGTGATTCAGAGAGTCTGGTGTTGCTCAACGACTTGTTCTTGCTCAGATAAACTTTTAAAGTTTTTTTGTTTTTTGGATTTTCGGAAGTACCGCAACTGGGAATTGAAGCCGTGTGCTTTTCCCTCAACACTACCCAGACGCCAGAGCTATCTAGTAAGAGAGTGGCGTCAGCGGAGGTCTCATTAACCATTGTGTGACTCATTAGCCAATGAACAGCCAGGAAGGGGTCTCGCACTACTTTTGAATGCTAAAATAATGGTGATAATGTACAATTTGATTCTTTAAAAAAAAATCCCTTTCAAAGTACAACACAAACTGTCCATTTTGCTGCAACTCGACAGTGCTGCTTAATCCAGAACCTTACTTCCTGGAACTCTTGAGAGTAAAAAAACTGGTCCATTGGAGTGAACGGAGATGTCGCGACTCTTCTATCTACACGGCTCTGCTAGACGCCCCTCTCAGAGAAACTATTGAGCCAATCAGAGCCTTTGTGGGCAGGACTAAATTCTAAATCGTTCATGCGATGGTTTTTCATTGCCGTTTCAGCAGAATCATATTTTGTCCTTACAAAGACAATATGTTGGAATCATTGAACACGACTCTTTTCTGAGCAATATGAATCACGCTGTGGAACAGACAGCTTTTCATACAAGTGGAATGGTGATTCTTGGCCTTGGACAGTCCACTCTCAAACATTCAAGGAACCTTCAGTCAAAGGTCTATGAAGCTCCTCCATAGAGGCCACCTTTTCACAATTCACTATACAAGAAGTTCCAAGTACACAACCCAGGTGAGCTGAGAGAAAAGCCTCAAGGTTTCCTCTGACAAAGAAAAGAAAAAAAAAAAAAATCTTTTCTTTTCTTTTTTTCTTCTTTTTACCAGAAAACTATTTAAAATAATGCAAAAAAATAGGCTTGAAAGCACGTTTAATTGGGGGAAATATTTGGTGCGTTGACATGTTCCCTAATTGCTCCTCCTAGGAAATGATGATTTTTGGGGACCGATGAAAGAATGAGTTTGTGAAAGAAAGATGGCTGCTGTGAAAGAAAGATGGCTGCTGTGAAAGAAAGATGGCTGCTGTGAAAGAAAGATGGCTGCTGCGAGGCTGTGGACCAAATCAAGAGTCAATGTTCCTCAGCAGGTTCCATATTAGGTTCTGCATTCTGAAGATATCTGCAGGCTGCACTCAGGTGATGCTGTAAATGTTCTGTAGGTCGTCTGAGAAAGTGATTTGAATTTTGACGCACTTTTCAGAATGAATGAATGATATTAAAAGCGTACTTTGCCCCGTTTCACACTAGACTAGTGACTCGCTAAAGGCTTTCAATTGAAATATCACCATCGCCCCACAACGATCATTTCAGTCGTTATGACCGATCTAATTAATTAATTATATTAAGCCCCAATGCTCGACGCTTGAATAAATGCTTCACTAAAGAAAATGGTTAGATAAACAAACGTTTTACATAACCTAAGTTGAAGTAGTTTTCTTATTTTGCACATTAAATGTGTACATTTTGAGAAGCGTTGTATGTTTTTATGTTTGCATCTGCCAGAGTGGACCATCACTATAAGAGTGATCATGTGTTCATTCCACTACAGGAGAGTCTGGATGGGGGGGGGTGATGCACACATACAGCTATCGGCAATCGGCCAAAAGAGTTGGAAAATATCAACATATCAGATATCGGCGAAAAAACATTGTGTATCCCTTAATACATTATTAATATTATCATATCCCTAATGAAGCTTCATGTCACCCACCATGCTGGACCCAGATCATCTTATTTTAATATTCCCATATGCCGTGTGTGTGTGTGCGTGCGTGTGTGTGTCTGTGTGCGTGTGCGTGTGCGCGCGCGTTTGTGTGTGTGCGTGCGTGTGTGTGAGTGTGTGTGAGTGAGAGTGTGTGTGTGTGTGCGTGCGCGTGCGTGTGCGTGCGTGTGTGTGTCTGTGTGCGTGTGCGCGTGTGTGTGTGTCTGTGTGTGTGTGCGTGTGCTTGCGCGTTTGTGTGTGTGCGTGCGTGCGCGCGTGTGTGTGTGGAAAAGGCTGTTGGCTTGACGGGGAGTCTGCGTTTGTGTCTCAGAGATGAAGGAGGAGGTGGTGTATTATGATGTGTGTGAGGAGCCAGAGGAGCTGCACAGTCTGGCCCACACAGCTCAGCAGCAGACAGACTCTCCTGCTGTCAGGCAGCTGAGGAGACGCCTCCAGAACCTGGAGACCAAGAGAGGCAGCATCTGTGCCCGGAGAGCATATCTCCGCAACAAGAAGGTAGGCTGTGCACCACATGAAGGTAGGCTGACCCTAACCCTAACCCAACAAGAAGGTAGGCTGTGTGCACCACATGAAGGTAGGCTAACCCTAACCCTAACCCTAACCCAACAAGAAGGTAGGCTGTGCACCACATGAAGGTAGGCTGACCCTAACCCTAACCCAACAAGAAGGTAGGCTGTGCACCACATGAAGGTAGGCTGACCCTAACCCTAACCCAACAAGAAGGTAGGCTGTGCACCACATGCAGGTAGGCTGACCCTAACCCTAACCCAACAAGAAGGTAGGCTGTGCACCACATGAAGGTAGGCTGACCCTAACTCTAACCCTAACCCAACAAGAAGGTAGGCTGTGCACCACATGAAGGTAGGCTGACCCTAACCCTAACCCAACAAGAAGGTAGGCTGTGCACCACATGAATGTAGGCTGACCCTAACTCTAACCCTAACCCAACAAGAAGGTAGGCTGTGCACCACATGAAGGTAGGCTGACCCTAACCCAACAAGAAGGTAGGCTGTGCACCACATGAAGGTAGGCTGACCCTAACCCTAACCCAACAAGAAGGTAGGCTGTGCACCACATGAAGGTAGGCTGACCCTAACCCAACAAGAAGGTAGGCTGTGCACCACATGAAGGTAGGCTGACCCTAACTCTAACCCTAACCCAACAAGAAGGTAGGCTGTGCACCACATGAAGGTAGGCTGACCCTAACCCAACAAGAAGGTAGGCTGTGCACCACATGAAGGTAGGCTGACCCTAACCCTAACCCAACAAGAAGGTAGGCTGTGCACCACATGAAGGTAGGCTGACCCTAACCCTAACCCAACAAGAAGGTAGGCTGTGCACCACATGAAGGTAGGCTGACCCTAACCCTAACCCAACAAGAAGGTAGGCTGTGCACCACATGAAGGTAGGCTGACCCTAACTCTAACCCTAACCCAACAAGAAGGTAGGCTGTGCACCACATGAAGGTAGGCTGACCCTAACCATAACCCAACAAGAAGGTAGGCTGTGCACCACATGAAGGTAGGCTGACCCTAACCCTAACCCAACAAGAAGGTAGGCTGTGCACCACATGAAGGTAGGCTGACCCTAACCCTAACCCAACAAGAAGGTAGGCTGTGCACCACATGAAGGTAGGCTCACCCTAACTCTAACCCTAACCCAACAAGAAGGTAGGCTGTGCACCACATGAAGGTAGGCTGACCCTAACCCTAACCCAACAAGAAGGTAGGCTGTGTGCACCACATGAAGGTAGGCTGACCCTAACCCTAACCCAACAAGAAGGTAGGCTGTGCACCACATGAAGGTAGGCTGACCCTAACCCTAACCCAACAAGAAGGTAGGCTGTGCACCACATGAAGGTAGGCTGACCCTAACCCTAACCCAACAAGAAGGTAGGCTGTGCACCACATGAAGGTAGGCTAACCCTAACCCAACAAGAAGGTAGGCTGTGCACCACATGAAGGTAGGCTGACCCTAACCCTAACCCAACAAGAAGGTAGGCTGTGCACCACATGAAGGTAGGCTAACCCTAACCCTAACCCAACAAGAAGGTAGGCTGTGCACCACATGAAGGTAGGCTGACCCTAACCCTAACCCAACAAGAAGGTAGGCTGTGCACCACATGAAGGTAGGCTGACCCTAACCCTAACCCAACAAGAAGGTAGGCTGTGCACCACATGAAGGTAGGCTGACCCTAACCCTAACCCATTTCACAGCTGGGCTACAGTTGTACACTTGTAGTTTTCATATTTGGTAGCCGGGGTCATGTTCACAAACTGGTTGTGAGAGGCCTCCAGATGGCTGGACTACCTAAGAGAAGGGCCAAACAGCTAGCAAGGTATTGCTCTCTGCTATTATTGGTAGCCTCTCAATATGGAGAAGGCTCTGCTTTTTGTATCCTTGAAGTGAATACTGGATACTAACCAATATCTTGTATTATAGTGTAACTGTATCTGTCAACTTGTCACTGCCATCACCCTGTGTGGTGTTTTTTGTTGTTGTTGTACGCATTATTGTGGTCGCCAACTAGGCACTTTTGTAACTAACTGTCTCCCAGCATCTGACTGCATTATTAGTGTTTATGTCCTTTGTACGATGTATTTATGTGGACATAAATACATCGTGTGTGTGTTGTGTGTGTGTTGTGTGGTGTGTGTGTGTGTGTGTGTGTGTGTGTGTGTGTGTGTGTGTGTGTGTTGTATGTGTGTGTGTGTGTGTGTGTGTGTGTGTGTGTGTGTGTGTGTGTGTGTGTGTGTGTGTGTGTGTGTGTGTGTGTGTGTGTTGTGTTGTGTGTGTGTGTGTGTGTGTGTGTGTGTGTGTGTGTGTAGGATCAGTGTGTGGAGGCTCAGGAGCAGAAGCATCATGTGGCTGAGCAGAGCTCCATAGTGTTCACCCAGCATCACCAAGTCCAACTGGTACGTCACCATGGCAGCCCAACATCCAACTGTCTCTCATATCTGTCTTCCATCACTGTCTCCCCCTGCTGTCTGTCTCCCCCTGCTGTCTGTCTCCCCCTGCTGTCTGTCTCCCCCTGCTGTCTGTCTCCCCCTGCTGTCTGTCTCCCCCTGCTGTCTGTCTCTCCCTCACTGTCTCTCCCTCACTGTCTCCCCCTGCTGTCTGTCTTCCCCTGCTGTCTGTCTCCCCCTGCTGTCTGTCTCGCCCTGCTGTCTCCCCCTGCTGTCTGTCTCTCCCTCACTGTCTCTCCCTCACTGTCTCCCCCTGCTGTCTGTCTCTCCCTAACTGTCTCTCCCTCACTGTCTCCCCCTGCTGTCTGTCTCTCCCTGCTGTCTGTCTCCCCCTGCTGTCTCCCCCTGCTGTCTGTCTCTCCCTCACTGTCTCTCCCTCACTGTCTCCCCCTGCTGTCTGTCTCTCCCTCACTGTCTCCCCCTGCTGTCTGTCTCTCCCTCACTGTCTCCCCGTGCTGTCTGTCTCCCCCTGCTGTCTGTCTCTCCCTCACTGTCTCTCCCTGCTGTCTGTCTCTCCCTCACTGTCTCCCCGTGCTGTCTGTCTCCCCCTGCTGTCTGTCTCTCCCTCACTGTCTCTCCCTGCTGTCTGTCTCCCCCTGCTGTCTGTCTCTCCCCCACTGTCTCTCCCTCACTGTCTCCCCGTGCTGTCTGTCTCCCCCTGCTGTCTGTCTCTCCCTCACTGTCTCTCCCTGCTGTCTGTCTCCCCCTGCTGTCTGTCTCTCCCCCACTGTCTCTCCCTGCTGTCTGTCTCTCCCTCACTGTCTCTCCCTGCTGTCTGTCTCCCCCTGCTGTCTGTCTCTCCCCCACTGTCTCTCCCTGCTGTCTGTCTCTCCCCCACTGTCTCTCCCTGCTGTCTGTCTCTCCCCCACTGTCTCCCCCTGCTGTCTGTCTCCCCCTGCTGTCTGTCTCTCCCTCACTGTCTCCCCCTGCTGTCTGTCTCTCCCTCACTGTCTCCCCCTGCTGTCTGTCTCCCCCTGCTGTCTGTCTCTCCCTGCTGTCTGTCTCTCCCTCACTGTCTCTCCCTCACTGTCTCCCCCTGCTGTCTGTCTCCCCCTGCTGTCTGTCTCTCCCCCACTGTCTCTCCCTGCTGTCTGTCTCTCCCCCACTGTCTCCCCCTGCTGTCTGTCTCTCCCTCACTGTCTCCCCCTGCTGTCTGTCTCTCCCTCACTGTCTCCCCCTGCTTTCTGTCTCTCCCTCACTGTCTCTCCCTCACTGTCTCCCCCTGCTGTCTGTCTCTCCCTGCTGTCTGTCTCTCCCCCACTGTCTCCCCCTGCTGTCTGTCTCTCCCCCACTGTCTCCCCCTGCTGTCTGTCTCTCCCTCACTGTCTCCCCCTGCTGTCTGTCTCTCCCTCACTGTCTCCCCCTGCTGTCTGTCTCTCCCTCACTGTCTCCCCCTGCTGTCTGTCTCTCCCTCACTGTCTCCCCGTGCTGTCTGTCTCTCCCTCACTGTCTCCCCCTGCTGTCTGTCTCTCCCTCACTGTCTCCCCCTGCTGTCTGTCTCTCCCTCACTGTCTCCCCCTGCTGTCTGTCTGTCTCTCCCTCACTGTCTCCCCCTGCTGTCTGTCTCTCCCTCACTGTCTCCCCCTGCTGTCTGTCTCTCCCCCACTGTCTCCCCCTGCTGTCTGTCTCTCCCTCACTGTCTCCCCCTGCTGTCTGTCTCTCCCTCACTGTCTCCCCCTGCTGTCTGTCTCTCCCTCACTGTCTCCCCCTGCTGTCTGTCTCTCCCTCACTGTCTCCCCCTGCTGTCTGTCTCTCCCTCACTGTCTCCCCCTGCTGTCTGTCTCTCCCTCACTGTCTCCCCCTGCTGTCTGTCTCTCCCTCACTGTCTCCCCCTGCTGTCTGTCTCTCCCTCACTGTCTCCCCCTGCTGTCTGTCTCTCCCTCACGGTCTCCCCCTGCTGTCTGTCTCTCCCTCACTGTCTCCCCCTGCTGTCTGTCTCTCCCTCACTGTCTCCCCCTGCTGTCTGTCTCTCCCTCACTGTCTCCCCCTGCTGTCTGTCTCTCCCTCACTGTCTCCCCCTGCTGTCTGTCTCTCCCTCACTGTCTCCCCCTGCTGTCTGCAGAAACGAGAGAAGAAGAAGGAGGAGGACCAGAGGAGGAAGGAGTGGGTGGACCAGGAGAGAGAGAAGACGCTGAGCCGATTACGATCCTTCAGAGAGGTCCGTCTCTCTCACTCTGTCTGTATAGCTTCCTCCTGCTCTAAAGTCCTTCAGAGAGGTCCTGCTCTCTCACTCTGTCTGTATAGCTTCCTCCTGCTCTAAAGTCCTTCAGAGAGGTCCAGCTCTCTCACTCTGTCTGTATAGCTTCCTCCTGCTCTAAAGTCCTTCAGAGAGGTCCTGCTCTCTCACTCTGTCTGTATAGCTTCCTCCTGCTCTAAAGTCCTTCAGAGAGGTCCTGCTCTCTCACTCTGTCTGTATAGCTTCCTCCTGCTCTAAAGTCCTTCAGAGAGGTCCTGCTCTCTCACTCTGTCTGTATAGCTTCCTCCTGCTCTAAAGTCCTTCAGAGAGGTCCAGCTCTCTCACTCTCTCTGTATAGCTTCCTCCTGCTCTAAAGTCCTTCAGAGAGGTCCAGCTCTCTCACTCTGTCTGTATAGCTTCCTTCTGCTCTAAAGTCCTTCAGAGAGGTCCAGCTCTCTCACTCTCTCTGTATAGCTTCCTCCTGCTCTAAAGTCCTTCAGAGAGGTCCAGCTCTCTCACTCTGTCTGTATAGCTTCCTCCTGCTCTAAAGTCCTTCAGAGAGGTCCAGCTCTCTCACTCTGTCTGTATAGCTTCCTCCTGCTCTAAAGTCCTTCAGAGAGGTCCAGCTCTCTCACTCTGTCTGTATAGCTTCCTCCTGCTCTAAAGTCCTTCAGAGAGGTCCTGCTCTCTCACTCTGTCTGTATAGCTTCCTCCTGCTCTAAAGTCCTTCAGAGAGGTCCTGCTCTCTCACTCTGTCTGTATAGCTTCCTCCTGCTCTAAAGTCCTTCAGAGAGGTCCTGCTCTCTCACTCTGTCTGTATAGCTTCCTCCTGCTCTAAAGTCCTTCAGAGAGGTCCTGCTCTCTCACTCTGTCTGTATAACTTCCTCCTGCTCTAAAGTCCTTCAGAGAGGTCCTGCTCTCTCACTCTGTCTGTATAGCTTCCTGCTGCTCTAAAGTCCTTCAGAGAGGTCCAGCTCTCTCACTCTGTCTGTATAGCTTCCTCCTGCTCTAAAGTCCTTCAGAGAGGTCCTGCTCTCTCACTCTGTCTGTATAGCTTCCTCCTGCTCTAAAGTCCTTCAGAGAGGTCCTGCTCTCTCACTCTGTCTGTATAGCTTCCTCCTGCTCTAAAGTCCTTCAGAGAGGTCCAGCTCTCTCACTCTCTCTGTATAGCTTCCTCCTGCTCTAAAGTCCTTCAGAGAGGTCCAGCTCTCTCACTCTGTCTGTATAGCTTCCTCCTGCTCTAAAGTCCTTCAGAGAGGTCCTGCTCTCTCACTCTGTCTGTATAGCTTCCTCCTGCTCTAAAGTCCTTCAGAGAGGTCCTGCTCTCTCACTCTGTCTGTATAGCTTCCTCCTGCTCTAAAGTCCTTCAGAGAGGTCCTGCTCTCTCACTCTGTCTGTATAGCTTCCTCCTGCTCTAAAGTCCTTCAGAGAGGTCCTGCTCTCTCACTCTGTCTGTATAACTTCCTCCTGCTCTAAAGTCCTTCAGAGAGGTCCAGCTCTCTCACTCTGTCTGTATAGCTTCCTGCTGCTCTAAAGTCCTTCAGAGAGGTCCAGCTCTCTCACTCTGTCTGTATAGCTTCCTCCTGCTCTAAAGTCCTTCAGAGAGGTCCTGCTCTCTCACTCTGTCTGTATAGCTTCCTCCTGCTCTAAAGTCCTTCAGAGAGGTCCTGCTCTCTCACTCTGTCTGTATAGCTTCCTCCTGCTCTAAAGTCCTTCAGAGAGGTCCTGCTCTCTCACTCTGTCTGTATAGCTTCCTCCTGCTCTAAAGTCCTTCAGAGAGGTCCTGCTCTCTCACTCTGTCTGTATAGCTTCCTGCTGCTCTAAAGTCCTAAAAGGAAGAGTTCATCCACAAATGAAAATGATTTACTCACCCCAATGTCCCTTCGTATTATATTGTCCTCGCTGACAATGCTCTAGAGCAGAGGGGGTTTCAAAGTCTGAGACTGTGGGCCTCCCCCCAGACAAAGCTTGGAAAAAGGAGCCCCCCCCCCCCCCCCCCCCCCCCCTCACTCAAATCCTCGAAATAATCGATTATAAGATGCATCGCGATGCGGACGTGCACGATTCTGCATCGATTCACAAATGTCAAAAATCGTTTATTTTTTATTTTTTTATAATCAAATAAAATATGATGGAAGTACATGCAGTTGTTTATTTTATTTATGGGTCATAATACAATGCAATTCTAAATGCACTTTTATTTTAAAAGTAGCCACACAGTGAGAAAAAAGAAAGTGAGAAAAAATAAATCATCTAGTGATGCATCGATTTAAGATGCATCGAGATGCATCGATAATCGTAATCGAATCGAATCGTAGCCCTCTGAATCGTAATCGAATGGAATCGTGAGACCAGTGAAGATTCACAGCCCTAACGCCTATGAGATCATGATTGTGTTATTTGATCCCATGGCATTGAGCCAAGACAGCCTGATATTATTATTATTATTTATTGCTGTTACATAAACAGGTCTGTCTGAAGGCATTTATTACTTTCTGACTCTGCTGTATCTCTGAACTATCTCTTTCATCAAATCACACACGTTTGGGCTATTCTATGATCTCCTTGTAATAAGTCATGTTCACTTCCATTCACTGAGCCTCCCCTGAAACTGTTTGGAGCCCCCCTGGCGAGGCCCGCCTCCAAACCCCGGCTCTAGAGCAGTGCTTCTCAAACCTTTTCACGTCCAACTGACACAAATTATTAGACCACGGACCTGCATTTGATCACATTTGGTCCCACCAGGATTCCTCGTCTGATAGGAGTTTTGCTTTTAGATGTTTTATTACAGAAAGTGGATGAAACCCACGACCAAAATTGTGTTACTTATGGATGCAATTATAGTGAAAATAAATGATCCCCCTTTTTTCCGGGGAACCTATGAGATAATGAGGTACTGACTGCAGCTGTGATCTGTGTGGAGAAATGACACAGACACATTTGATGCGTTGTTTGGAGCTGTATGAAGATACCTCGTTAAGTTCAGTTTGTGTGGGAGAAGCTGAGATGAGCTGCGGGGGGTAACGACACCCCGTGTGTTCAGTGTTTGAACTGCGGGGGGTAACGACTCCCCGTGTGTTCAGTGTTCCTATCAACTTCAATGGACTCTGCTGACTGAGCACACACACACCCACACACACACACACACAGACACACACACACACACACACACACAGACAGACACACACACACAGAGACACACACACACACACACACAGACACACACACACACACACACACACACACACACACACACTGAATTTTAATTTCGGGCTGAGCTATTCCATTCATCTCATTCTCTCTGCATCAGCATCATCGCTTTGTGTGTGTGTGTGTCTGTGTGTGTGTGTGTGTGTGTGTGTGTGTGTGTGTGTGTGTGTGTGTGTGTGTGTGTGTCTGTGTGTCTATGTGTGTGTGTGTGTGTGTGTCTGTGTGTCTATGTGAGTGTGTGTGTGTGTGTGTGTGTGTGTGTGTGTGTGTGTGTGTGTGTGTGTGTGTGTGTGTGTGTGTGTGTGTGTGTGTTATGCACGTGTTTTGTTGTTGTGAGTAGGGATGCAACAAGATTATAGATGTAGATTTAGATGTACGAAAAAAATCATAATTATCATGCATTCATTTATTTCACAACACTGGATAATTCACTGCAATATCGCTCATGTATGTGTTACAAATACATTCACGCTACTGTTAGGAACTACGTTTCCCATACACCCGGGGGGGGGTTAAGTTTTGTGGTCTGTGGCAACTAGGAAGTGAAGTTGTGTTGTTGAAATAAACAAAGGGTGATTTTTTAACTCTTCAAGTTACCAACTCTTCTTCGAGTTGTCTCCGGCATGTGTCCTTAGTGCACACCACAGTACCATGATGTCCCTTTTTTGAGAGTGAGGACAGAAATACAACGCGTCAAAATGTTTTCCTGTTCAAAAAAAGCTGTTGTTTTAAACCGTTAAACCGGTTAATAGTGAAATGGGTTCATCGCTGTGAGACTTCAGACTTGTGTGTGGGTGGTGTCATCATGTGTCCGTGCTGTCTGTCCCTAAATCCATGTCTTCATCATGTGTCCATGCTGTCTGTCCCTAAATCCATGTCTTCATCATGTGTCCATGCTGTCTGTCCCTAAATCGTCTTCTCGTCTCTTCCCAGAAGCGTCGTGGTCAGTACATGCTGAAGACGCCTCAGTCCACCACGTCGTCCTCGGGGACGTGGCCGTGGCCCGACGACGATGACGACTCCCAGCCGCTCTCCTTCATCAGCTTCGGCCCGCCTCTCCCTCCCACCCGTCCAGCACCGCCCGGCACCAGGAGAACCCCCAAGAAACCTCAGCCCAAAGACATCCCCGTCCAGATCTACGCCCCACCACCACCACCACCACCCTCAACAGCCAGCCCCACTGCAGCCCCACCTCCACCTCCTCCACCCCCACCTCCCGCTCTACCTCCTCCTCCGCCTGCCCGTGCCCCACCCCCCGCCCGTGCCCCGCCCCCGCCCTCCCAAGATGCACCGCTGCCACTCCGTGAGAAAGAGGCCGTCCCTTTCCCAGCCAAGAACACTCTGAAGCAAAACATAGGTGAGAGCGAAATATGATATATTTAAGCAATATAGCATGAGAGCCAGTGTGTTGTGGCGAATATATCCCGCTGATAAGCTGTTATCCCACAAGGCCGCAGGCCTCGTGGGATAACAGCTTATCAGCGGGATATATTCGCCACAACACCACGCAGCTCGAGTGCTATATTGCTTTTATAAAACGGTTTCCAAGTATAATAATATAATAATAATAATACTATAAGATCGACTGGCATGGTATTCTGATAGAGTCAGTTGAAACACTACTGTAAGGCGGGACCGCAAGAACGTGCGGGTGATTTGATTGGATCGTTCTGGAGACTGAAGTTGACATTGGCCAATCCTGGCACTTGCTGAGAAGCTGAGAGCTTTCTGGAAAGCCGACAGGCAGCTCGAGCGCAGCGCTGCATTCTCAGAGCTTGCTGAGAAGCTGAGTGCTTTCTGCAAAGCCCGACACCAACTAACGTTACGGGGTTAAATGCGGGGTTAAATGCGGGGTTAACAGCCTTTTTTTTGCAAAGAAGACATTAGCCCGCATCTATTCTTGTACAAAACATAATTTTCTGCGAAGTATTAGTAAAGTTATAAGCGAAGATCGATTCACAAGGATCTGACAGCTGTCTCCGCCATTTGTTTTTTTTGAGGTAACCAAAGGCTTTTAGTAAGAGAGTTGCCATGGCAACCAATAACCCATGGCCATGGGTTATTATGGGTTATTGGAGTGGGTTATTAGAATTATACAATGGCTGTGAACCAATCAGATTGCTTGATTTGAGAGAGCCGTTTTATTTATATATATATATATATATATATATATATATATATATATATATATATATATATATGTGATCCTGCTCTCGCCTTGTTTATATTTCAAAACATATGATTGTTTATATTTGAAGGGAAGATTTGAGTCTGTCCGTTGTTTTTAAATTGTGTGTTTTCTCTCACTCTCATACTAGGGACAATGGACGAAGTGTTGGCTTCCTTGCAGCGAGGTCAGATCCAGCTTCGGAAGGTCCCGGCTCCCGGGACAGCGCGCCCTGCAGGCGACGTGAGGAGCAACCTGATGTCAGCCATCCGAGGGGGAGTCGTCCTGAAGAAGGTGAGGAGAAAAACACTACAGACGTGTGGAGAAGGAGAATGCTTTGATTTGACCGTCTGTGGTCTAAGTGAAGGGTCGGTGTGTGAATCAATTGTTAGATGTTCTGAGAAGTTATATAAATATATACATCAAGTAAATTCATCTTATAATCACTTTGATGGTTGCAACTGAGGACAACTTCAGTATGAAAGACATATTAGCTAAATGTCTATGGGTTGCAGCTGTGGCTTGGACTGAGTTCAGGGTTGAGTTGAAGCAGTCAAAAATACGTTGGGTGTTAAAAAACATATAACCTTGTCTGGTCTTATGTTCATCTATTTGTGGGTATATTGTGATGATGTGTCTTGTGCTTTTATTTATGTGTTTTTATTGTGTAATGAAAATCTTGTCTGGAAAACGTATTGAAGGGACAGTCAGTGTCTGACATTAACTGCTCACCTGCCAACAGTCAGTCAACTCAAAAGAATGACCTGCCAAAATAAGTTTTACTGGTGAGAATAATTAATATACATTTTTCATAGAAATGTGTCATCCTACCCATTTTCAATGCTAGTTTGTGTAAAGAATCAGGTATTTGTGTTAATTTAAAACTTGTTCACTCACTTATGGTATACTGTGCATCGATCAAATTTGTTATACACACATACATAATATATAATATATATAACCTGAGTTATATTTCACATTTTGATAGTAATCCCCAAGTAATGTTAGGTTAGTTAACTAGGCAGGGGAGAAACGTTTGCACTCCTTTTTCTAGAGTCATTGTAGCAGGTAGCCAATCAACAGTCTGTTTGATACAGAGCTTTGATTTTATTGGCTCACGGTCAGAGAGGGTCTATGGTTCTATGGTGGTCACTGGTCAGTAGGGACAACTTGGCTAAGACCAAAGAAGACAGCACATAACTGAGGTGTTCAAATATGATTGTCCGATCAACTACAAATTTGAAGAGCATTTGGCGCTTGGCGGGTGTTCATTTCAGACTGTGGGGGACTGACGGTAACGTTTGAACACAAATGTGAAAGTGAATGTTCCTGGTGTGCTGCTGCAGATGGTGGCTGTGCGTTCAGAGGTCCAGACCAGTCCAGACAACGAGCTGGAGCGCAGCATCAAGGCCGCCATGCAGAGGATGAAGAAGGTCTCCGCTGACTCCGACGAGGACGAGGAGAACCGAGGAGACGACGAGATCCAGTCTACAGAGTGGGACAGCTGAGAACACTATATACACACACACACACACACACGAAGCACGCATCAGCTCTGCTCTGATTCTTTCTCCATAGTCTCATTGTGGCTGTCAAATATTCATCAAAAGGCTTCTTGTTTGAGTTGTCACCTAGTTATCTCATTTGTCATTTCAAAATAATCCCAAAGTGACAGTAACGCCACGCAAAAACTGCTTCATTCAAAACTAACCGCCAAGTGGTAAAGTGAGTTTCCTCTCTTCTGACTCTGTAGTAGGTTTACAGGAATCCCAAGCTGAGCGTATTACTGTACTGTAGGTGTTGAAATGACTACATCGCTCCCATCGCTCACTGTCTCAAAGGGCTTTGGTGAGCTACAGTCACACAGCAGGGGGGGGGGAAGCAGGAGAAACCCTGTGGTGGAAACGTCTTACTGCACTGACTCCACACTCAGCTGACGTCCATCACCTTTGCACAGAATAGTCTTGAGTTATTTTTGATCAGACTGTACCTTTAATGAGGGCTCCCGCAAATCATGAGTTTTGCGGCTATTGCATTTCCTTTCTAGCCGAGGAGTTAAATGTAATCAAGTAGCATTAATTACAATCTCCATGTTTGTAGTTGTTGTATTATAGACTTGTAGTCTTGTGTACTTGTGTCCCTGTTTTTGTCTGTCTTTGATTTAGAAACGTGTCAATGTTTTCTCTCATGCAATTATATTATGATGTGACATTTCTTCCTCTATGATGCCATAACAAATGAACCTTGAATGTTGGATTATTTTTGCCTTTCGTTAACCAACAGGGTTTCTTGATTTTAGCACTGAACATTGAAGTGCACACCTGTGCACACCTGTGCACACACCTCACGGCTCACCTCACAGTCCTGTGCTCATCTTCAAATCCCCAGAGAAGCTTTAGATGGCCCTGGTGACACAGTCACAGGTAATACATCACGTTCGGGGCAAACTTTGTACTCGTGACCTTTGAACGTGTGACACACAGCACTTAATTCATTTACTAGGACTTCTCAGAGCGTTTGAAGGTGTAACACGTAGAGGACTATGAAGCACTGGTTTTTATTCTGTTTTGGTTTCACTTCTTCTAATATTGGACGGTTAAACGTTATAAAGGTTTGCAGATAATGATAATAAATGCCACTTCTGTCGTTTCCTTTTTATTTTTGAACGTTTAAATGTGCACATGTGAAAAGTATTAGTGTTAGTGTGCCATGGAGCACTTTGTTTTCACAAACATTCTGAGACAACTGCCAACATTAGAATGTTAATAATTGTTGGAGAAAGATGGATTTGTGTGCCATGTGCTTAACCCATTGATACCTGATGCAGCATTTGTGTGTGTATCCCTTTAAGACCGCGAACCGCGTTAACGCGGTTTGTGGTCTTAAAGGGATACGCACACAAATGAGGGATATACACGCAAATGCTGCATCAGGTATCAATGGGTTAACAGGTCAGCTACAGTATGTTCACCTGTTGCTGCTGCTGTATTTTAAGAATAAATGAAGACATGTTTGTGTCTATACTCTCGGAGGTGCTGCTGCTCATTTCTATTTCATTCATCTATTCGTTGACGTTTGAACCTGTTGGAGTTGCGCGTGCTCTTAACCTGATCTCTGTTAGCTTAGCTTGACCCTGCTGCTCACAATGAAAGCCACTTATTTCAATGAGCCACATCGTCCGCTAAAGAGTTGTCAGCCTGAGCCCGGTGGTTCGAGCCCCAGCGAGTGCGGCGCCTGGGCGGATCCGAAGCAAACGCACGTCGAGTCATATTGCAAAATCCAATCTAAAGTGGTCCACGCTCTGAGATATGGGTCTCTCTCTGCAGTGAGAGGCAGCATCTCCCAGCCAGCTGCAACTAACTGGGTTTACTCACTCAGCTCTCTGGGTCCTTACAGAGCTGCCAGGAGCAAAGTCATAATGCCTGCTCATAAACCACATCTCGTTTCCAGGGCCCCAAACACTTTGTGTGTGTGTGTGTGTGTGTGTGTGTGTGCGCGCGCGTGTGTGTGTGCGCGCGTGTGTGTGTGTGCGTGTAGGTGAGAAAGCGGCCGTGCACCTGGGGGAGACACACATGGCAGCAGGTAACTGGGCAAACCATCTGATTCAGTGTAGATGTGAAATTCCGCCAGCTACTGTTACTATGGAAACAGGAATTCTCAGTGGTGGTGGCCCATGGTTCTCTCACTCACTCTCACAAACACAGACACACACACACACACACACACACACAGAGAGAGAGAGAGAGCAGCATAGTCTCTTAACGATGTTTCACCAACTCGCCCACTCATCCCCAGTCATAGAATGAGCATTGCCCAGAGAGTTAAAGAGAGAGAGAGACGGACAGGACGTAAAGAAATTCTTTGCGACATTGCGACATAAATAAAAGCTCTAATGTTTGTCTCTTGTGTATTTTACACTCTTTCCTTAACGGGAAGTTTCGGTTTTATTATTTCTGACTTAACCGGAAGTAACTTTGCTTCCGCCTTCCGGTTGGCGATATTCTTTTTTCGGATCATGGCGAAGGCTGGAGGCACCCTCTCTGCCTGTGATTGGCCTAGCGTCAAACGTTCGTCCAATCACATTCGCTTGGCTATCCTGCGTCTCTTTCTACAGTCTGTGGTCAGACGGACAGCAGTTTCGCTTGCTAGCATGCAAGTGTCACTGTCTCTGTCTGACAGGTAGACTGTTGGTTCGATTCCCGATGGAGGAGACATATTACAGCACTGCCCTGTCTTTAACATCACCAGCGTAGCGCCTCCTACAGGCAGATACACAGAGCGACACAGCGCCTCCTACAGATCCACCAGAAATGGACACTGTGGACAGACTGCAAAGAGATTCAGACATGTCATATACTGAGTCTAGAGCAGTTTTTCAAAACGTTTTTTTTACGCCTAGCGGCAGCCAGGCTCGACCACGACGACAACATAAAACGTACTTCCGATGTCAGTAGAATTTCAGCTCTCTGTGGTTTTCTGTCTCATAACCCTCAGCTCATGTCTCTGCAGAGGTCAGGGGGGGAGGAGCAGCCCCCCCCTTAGCTCCAGGTAGTGGCAGCGGACCGGGAATCAAACCCACAACCTCTGGCCCCGGTGTCACTGTGTGTATTATTCCTTCACACCACCAGCTGCCCTTCACACTCACAGCTCTTCTCCGGGCGCTCTTGTCTCTTCCCTCTGCCTGTCACCATTCAAAACTGACTGAGGCTCGAACCCACGACCGCAAAAGTGGCTGAGGTCTCAATATTGCCGGGCAGCAAGCCTACTCTCTGTAGGCTAGCCGAAATGTTTTTCTTGAAATAAACCAGAATATGAGTGGGTTAATTTAAGCATTTAAGTATCAGTAAGTGGCCCGGGATTCTCAAAGCCTGTGTTGAGGGTCACACAAGAACAAAAATGCACTCTTGAAGCTAAATAAATCCAAAACCAACAAGTTAATTATTTAAATTTCTACTTCAATGTAGAACAGTCATTTCTTACACATGAGATTACTTTTAGCCTTTTAGTCATAAATATTATTGAAAGATATTCCATATTCCAGACTGGAATGCTATAACAGAAGAGTATTGCCCAGAATGACATGAACATTTGGACACTTATTCAGCGGGTATATTGCATGTTGCGTTCAAGTGCACTGTAAAAAAAATCTTTTTTTTTTCCTTTTTTTGCAATTCCATCGCGGGCCACACAGGGGGCCGTATGTTGCCCATGTGTGCTTTATAGTAACGTTCAGTCATAACTCATTTATAATTAAGCCCATAGTTAATGAACTAATCATGTACAAAACACACACACACAGTCACATATTTTATATACTGTATGTTGTAAGCCTAATTTTTGCCATCGCAGCTGCTTTTTACATGTATGGGATAATACAGGCTAATATACAAGGTGTCCCAAGCTCTGAGTCATTATAAACTCAATTAGCTACAGAAGCTAATGTTCACATTCAGTCCTTGTATATTTCTCTCATGTGTTCATCATTCCTTTCCTCCTCTGTGTGTGTGTGATTGAGAAATGAATTGCAGGTGGTGTTCATCCTAATTGGCCTGGTGTCAGATTGCTGCTGGCTGATTGGCTGGTGGAGAGCATTTAAGCCAGCTGATGCCATCCTGTCGCCCCTTGCTCTCCTCATTCCCAACGATGATGGCTGCTGTGCTGACTGCTGTGTTCTGTCAGGTAGGAACTGTGTGTAGACCTACTTTAGTAGTTCTGCAGAACTTTATTAAGATGTGTCTTTATCTTGGTAGACCTGTGCAGTCTAAACTGTAAATAGTTACCTTCCAGATCTACACTTTTGTACACTGTAAAAAACACTTACCCAAGTAGCAGAAAGTAGGGGGAGAAGCCCTTTAGTTTTTTGTAACATTTTCTCATGTTTATTTTGTAGGAGCTTATAGGTAAGAGCTGTGTCTCTTATTTAATCCATCATTTTCTTTTCTTAGGTAAATTTAAGGTTGGGGATTAGTTTGATTGGTTAGTTGTGTTGGGGCCATGCTGTGCTCTGAAACTAAACCTGCTACTTGTGAACTTGTGATGGTGGTTTGGCTGATCATCCTTGGGAGTGGGAAGAGTGGCGGCACTTGTGTTGCGGTCCTGTTCCCCGAGGCCGGTTCCTAACATAATTGGGTGCTCGTCTGCTTTTCTCATTCGTCAGCACGTCGTCTGTGAGTGTGTGTGTGTGTGTATATATATATTTTATGTTTGTCTGGTGGGCAGTCTTTGTGCAGGTGGTAAATGGTGTTAGTCAAGGTGCCTTTGCATGGCGCTGAGGAAGCTCATGGTGGAAAAGCTGGTGGAGATGTTTGTTGGCGGTGGAGCCGGTCAGAGGGGACCAGTAAGACTGAGGAGGGGCGTGACAAGGCAGGGCCATCAGTAGCACCGTTTCTCCTCTTTCTGTGTAGACTACTACCCTACAAGAGTCCCGTCTCCGTACATAGACTTGCCTGTCACTCTGACTCCCAAGCCATCTAAATCAGTGATACAGACGTATTTACAAGTGTCACAGAAACATTTCAAAGCCACATATTGAGAAGAAGGGTTCATAGCTTCTCGACTTCGGGGTTAGAAAGCTCGTCGCTGCTCATAAATGCCTCTTTTCATCTGAAGTCTGTGCTGGTGATATTTTTTACGGAGCTTTCGGCCAGAGTGGCGCTGTTGAGCGCTCTGACGGCTGGGAGCTCTAACCTGGAAAAAATATCACTAGCACAGACTTCAGATGAAAAGAGGCATTTATGAGCAGCGTCGAGCTTTCTAACCCCGACGTCGAAGCTATGAACCCTTCTTCTCAATATGTGGCTTTGAAATGTTTCTGTGACACTTGTAAATACGTCTGTATCACTGATTTAAACAGCTTGGGAGTCAGAGTCACAGGCAAGTCTATGTACGGAGACGGGACTCTTGTAGGGTAGCATAGTCTACACAGAAAGAGGAGAAACGGTGCTACTGACGGCCCTGCCTTGTTACGCCCCTCCTCATTCTTACTGGTCCCCTCTGACCGGCTCCTCCTCCAACAAACATCTCCACCAGCTTTACCACCATGAGCTTCCTCAGCTCCATGCACACCATTTACCACCTGCACATAGACTGCCCACCAGACAAACATATAAAATATATATATATATATACTCAGACGACGTGCTAACGAACGAGAAAAGCGGGCGACCCCCTAATTATGTTAGGAACCGGCCTCGGGGAACGGGACGGCAACACAAAAGTGCCGCCACTCTTCCCACTCCCAAGGATGATCAGCCAAACCACCATCACAAGTGGCAGGTTTAGTTTCAGAGCACAGCATGGCCCCAACATCAACAAATCAAACTAATCGCCAACCTTAACTTGCCTATGAAAAGGATGGATTAGCTCTCACCTATAAGCTCCTACAAAATAAACATGAGAAAATGTTACAAAACTAAAGGGCTTCTCCCTCCTACTTTCTGCTACTTGGGTAAGAGTTATTTGGTGTAAAAAAGTATAGATCTGGAAGGTAGCTATTTACATTTTAGACTGCACAAGTCTACCAAGACAAGGACAGTCTTATAGTTCTAAAGAACTACTAAAAGTAAGCCTACACACAGTTCCTACTTAACAGAACAAAGAGTCAGGAGAGCAGCCATCATCGTTGGCAATGACAGCAAGGGGTGGAGGGATGGCATCCCTCAAAAGTGCAGAAACAGGATGTTGGTGAAATATAATGTTTGGGGCTATCATTCAAAACTTATTACCTACAGAATTAAACATTGAGTCTTTGTCATGTGTTCATGCCTTTCCTTAGTGTGTGATGAACTAAGAGTCCACTCATTGTACTCCTAATTCCCAACTATGATGGCTCTCTGTTGACTCTTGGCTGTTCTGTCAGGTAGGAACTGTGTTGGCCTACATAGTTCTTAAGAACTTTAAGATGTGTTATCTTGGTGGACCTGTGCAGTCTAAACTGGAAATAGGTACTTCCAGCGCTACACTTTTGTACAATAACATCTTACCCAAGTAAAGTAGGCAGGAGAAGCCTTTTAGGTTTTTGTAACATTTTCTCATGTTTATTTTGTAGGAGCTTATAGGTGAGTGCTGTCTTATTTAATCCATCCTTTTCTTTGGTAAGTTTAAGGTTGGGGTTGTTGTTGGGGCCATGCTGTGCGCTGAAACTAAACCTGCCACTTGTGAAGGTGGTTTGGCTGCTCATCCTTGGGAGTGGGAAGAGTGGGGGCACTTTTGTGTTGCGGTCCCGTTCCCCGAGGCCGGTTCCTAACATAATTGGGGGCTCGTCCGCTTTTCTCGTTCGTCAGCACGTCGTCTGAGTATATATATATTTTATATGTTTGTCTGGTGGGCAGTCTTTGTGCAGGTGGTAAATGGTGTGCATGGAGCTGAGGAAGCTCATGGTGGGAAAGCTGGTGGAGATGTTTGTTGGAGGAGGAGCCGGTCAGAGGGGACCAGTAAGACAGGAGGGGCGTGACAAGGCAGGGCCGTCAGTAGCACCGTTTCTCCTCTTTCTGTGTAGACTATGCTACCCTACAAGAGTCCCGTCTCCGTACATAGACTTGCCTGTGACTGACTCCCAAGCCGTCTAAATCAGTGATACAGACGTATTTACAAGTGTCACAGAAACATTTCAAAGCCACATATTGAGAAGAAGGGTTCATCGCTTCTCGACGTCGGGGTTAGAAAGCTCGACGCTGCTCATAAATGCCTCTTTTCATCCGAAGTCTGTGCTGGTGATATTTTTTCCAGGTTAGAGCTCCCAGCCGTCAGAGCGCTCAACAGCGCCACTCTGGCCGAAAGCTCGGTAAAAAATATCACCAGCACAGACTTCAGATGAAAAGAGGCATTTATGAGCAGCGTCGAGCTTTCTAACCCCGACGTCGAGAAGCTATGAACTCTTCTTCTCAATATGTGGCTTTGAAATGTTTCTGTGACACTTGTAAATACGTCTGTATCGCTGATTTAGACGGCTTGGGAGTCAGAGTGACAGGCAAGTCTATGTACGGAGACTCTTGTAGGGTAGCAGTCTACACAGAAAGAGGAGAAACGGTGCTACCGACGGCCCTGCCTTGTCACGCCCCTCCTCAGTCTTACTGGTCCCCTCTGACCGGCTCCTCCTCCAACAAACATCTCCACCAGCTTTACCACCATGAGCTTCCTCAGCTCCATGCACACCATTTACCACCTGCACAAAGACTGCCCACCAGACAAACATAAAATATATATATATACTCAGACGACGTGCTGACGAACGAGAAAAGCGGACGAGCCCCCAATTATGTTAGGAACCGGCCTCGGGGAACGGGACCGCAACACAAAAGTGCCGCCACTCTTCCCACTCCCAAGGATGATCAGCCAAACCACCTTCACAAGTGGTAGGTTTAGTTTCAGAGCACAGCATGGCCCCAACACAACTAACCAATCAAACTAATCCCAACCTTAAATTTACCTAAGAAAAGAAAATGATGGATTAAATAAGAGACACAGCTCTTACCTATAAGCTCCTACAAAATAAACATGAGAAAATGTTACAAAAAACTAAAGGGCTTCTCCCCCTACTTTCTGCTACTTGGGTAAGTGTTATTTACAGTGTACAAAAGTGTAGATCTGGAAGGTAACTATTTACAGTTTAGACTGCACAAGTCTACCAAGATAAAGACACATCTTAATAAAGTTCTGCAGAACTACTAAAGTAGGTCTACACACAGTTCCTACCTGACAGAACACAGCAGTCAGCACAGCAGCCATCATCGTTGGGAATGAGGAGAGCAAGGGGCGAGAGGATGGCATCAGCTGGCTTAAATGCTCTCCACCAGCCAATCAGCCAGCAGCAATCTGACACCTGACCAGGCCAATTAGGATGAACACCACCTGCATCTCATTTCTCAATCACACACACACAGAGGAGGAAAGGAATGATGAACACATGAGAGAAATATACAAGGACTGAATGTGAACATTAGCTTCTGTAGCTAATTGAGTTTATAATGACTCAGAGCTTGGGACACCTTGTATATTAGCCTGTATTATCCCATACATGTAAAAAGAAGCTGTGATGGCAAAAATTAGGCTTACAACATATACAGTATATAAAATATGTGACTGTGTGTGTATTTTGTACATGATTAGTTCATTAACTATGGGCTTAATTATAAATGAGTTATGACTGAACGTTACTATAAAGCACACATGGGCAACATACTGCCCCCTGTGTGGCCCGCGATGGAATTGCAAAAAAATATTTATTTTTTATTTTTTTACAGTGCACCTGAACGCAACATGCAAGATACCCACTGAATAAGTGTCCAAATGTTCATGTCATTCTGGCCAATATTCTTCTGTTATAGCATTTCAGTCTGGAATATGGAATATCTTTCAATAATCTTTATGACTAAAAGGCCAAAAGTAATCTCATGTGTAAGAAATGGCTGTTCTACATTGAGGTAGAAATTTAAATAATTAACTTGTTGGTTTTGGATTTATTTAGCTTCAAGAGTGCATTTTTGTTCGTGTGACCCTCAACACAGGCTTTGAGAATCATGGCCACTTACTGATACTTATGCTTAAATTAACCCACTCATATTCTGGTTTATTTCAAGAAAAACATTTTGGATAGTGGAAATTCTAATTGGCTGGTAACTTTAAAATCTAGCAGCCATATTGGCAGGTGGTGAAAAAAGTTAATTTCAAGCCCTGCAGGGAGAGCAGGTGGTGACGCTATTCCTCCCATATATCCAGGGCCGGATTAATAGTACCATGGGCCCCGGGGCTATTCATTTTCTAAGCTATTCATTTAGCCTTTTAGTCATAAAGATTATATCTTCCAGACTGAAATGTTATAACAGAAGTGGAGTATTGGCCAGAATTACATGAACATTTGGACACTTATTCAGCGGGTATTTTGCATGTTGCGTTCAGGTAAAAAAAAAAATGCTGAAATGAAATTCCATCTCTTGCCACCAGGGGGTGCTGCAGCACCCACTGCACCCAGCCCTTGGGTTTATATGCAAATGTGTTCATTTCCTCTGTGGTATGCAGTAATACATTGGCACTTTGATTTTGAAACTAAAATGAGGTCTAGCTTCCGTATGGTTAGTGTGGTCAGTTTGCTGGTTCTGGTTCTTTGCTGGTTCTTTGTGTACACCGTCTTATAACCTGAAAGACGTGAGTTTGCTGGGCGCACAGTAGTATAAACTCCCCAGTTAACATTTCAAAGTCATCTAATGTATCTAGGCTATTAGTGGATTACGGTTGGAGTCAGTATAGTGAGGATGTTGTTGTGAGCAGATATGTTTGATGCTTAGAGAGGGAATTTCTTTTAATTTCTCAACAGAAATGTGATGTTTTCTCTGTTCTGATATTCAGCTCCCATACAGTCTATACTCCCAACTCACCACAGGGAGCCCAGACACCGCGCCTTGAAGCGTTATTGGCATCCTCCCAGGTCATCTGACCTTGATTGTAAACAGGCGTTGGTGTTTCTAACTTCAGTGTGGGGGCTGGTGCAGGTTCCTGTAATGTTGCTGAGGATTACCAGGTACCTAAAGCTCAGTGGTTCTCCATTTGTTTCACATGAGGGACCCCTAAACTGACAAAGATTAGACCACAGACCCCCATATAATAAGATTGATGCCAGAGCCAGAGCATCCCTATATCAAACCCCACCAACTGATCTCAGAAGGTGATCAATGCACATTTTTTAAAGGCCCCCAGGGAGTCCCTTTGGCTGGGAAAGATGATGGACTTTCTGGTCCAATTAAAAACGTGCTAGGAAGCAGCAGTGGACACACACTTAACAATAACTCACACAGCTATTTACTACCAAAGGAGTGGGATTAAGTTGCCTAGGCAACATGTCCTTTAATCCTGCAGCTATTTCCGTATTAGGAGGAGGACATTTTGGAGTTTAGGGTTTTCCTGTTCCTCAAAACAAGATCATCTCTCCTCTCATTCGTCCTGATCGGAGAGAAGCGGTGATCAAATCCCACCTCATTGGTTTTGGTGAAGTGTCTTTCTGTGAGGCTCACCAGCTATATTCAGTGCTATGTAAATCAACATCAGGAGGAGGATGTGAGGGGGCGGAGGTTCTAGATGCAGCTCTGGTGCAAACCTCTAGGTTCCTTCCCTCCCACAGCTTCCCACATGTCAACTTGGAGAAGAAGACGCCTCAAGCAGAGTAGACCTTCACAATGTCACGCTTTACCTTCTCCCTCAGAGTCTGCTGGTTATCCACACACTACCCACAATGCCGATCTGCAGCCAGGTGCGGATTAGAGAGGCTTCCCTCCATCTCGCTGCAGAACGCTTGCTGAAATGTGGCCCAATACACCGCATCGTAACCAATGAGTCTGATCCCTTAGAGGCCATTTACACCTGGTGTTAACATGCGTTTTCTGCCATCAGATTGCAATCTGATGGCAGAAATGGTTGTCCTCTCAATCTGCATAAAGTTGCTGTATCCAGATTGAGAGGACACATTGCATTTACACTTGTGTTCAATGTGTACACAATGCATCCTTGACCACCTCCGGAGGTGGTTTGGCCGATCAGATTGCAATCCTTCTTCAATGCGTTTTGGGGGCGTTTACACCTGTACTTTCAAGTGATAAAACACAATCTGATTGCAATCTGATGACAGAAAACACATGTTAATGCCAGGTGTAAATGGCCTCTCTGATACATCTTGACCTGAAAGGAGGACACTGGCCCAGCGTTGTAATTAAACTAAATTTTTAACACTTGTCAGTTCTATATATATATAGTACAATATTGAACAGGAGTCACAAAAGAGGCATTTGTTTGAAAGACGTGTTCTGTTCTCCAGGTTCAAATGACAGCAGGGTTAAACAGAGAGAAGAAGCAAAAGTCCCTTCATAGAGGACTCCACCTTACCACATCAAAACTGTCATGGAAAATATACAACATCAGTGTTTCCCCATACATATTCCTGTATATATATATATATATATATATAGTGTTTGGCAGTAACGTGTTACTGTAATCCGATTACTTTTTCAGTAACTAAGCAATGTAAGGCGTTACAATTTCCAAAACAGTAATCAGATTAATTACTAATCCAAGTAACTGAGTTACTTTTTTCTCTTTTTGCCTTATTTATGCAGAAAAACAAAATAAATCAGGAGAGACCATTGATTGCTTTGTTTTATTTATATATATATATATATCTATATATATATATATATATATATATATATATATATATATATATATATATATATATATATATATAGATATAGATAGATATATATTATACTATACTGCAGGGTCTATATATATATATATATATATATATATATATATATATATATATATATATATATATAATATATGTAAACTATATAATATCTAATATTCTAATATATATATATATATATATAATATATCTAATATATAATATAATATCTCTGCAGTATAGTATATATATATATATATATATATATATTATACTATACTGCAGGGATACTCAACATGCTTTGCCCGGGGGCCACTTTCGTGAAATGATAGAAGGCCAGGGGCCAGTTAATAAACAAACAATATACATTTTTCTGTAGCGGATTGTAGGTTTTTGGGGTTTGAGCCGGAGTTTAGTCTGACAATGTTGTGCACACCGGATAGTTAAGTTAGTTAGGTTAAGTACATACATGTGCCTGGGTAGCGAGCAGACGGCGGTATTTGACCATTTAGCAGCTAAATCATAGATTATTGAAAGATATTCCATATTCCAGGCTGAAATGCTATAACAGAAGTGGAGTATTGGCCAGAATGACATGAACATTTGGACACTTATTCAGCGGCTATCTTGCATGTGTTGCGTTCAGGTGCACTGCGGGCCACAAGTTGAGTATCACTGCTATACTGCATATTATTTTTTCTTTCTTTTTTACATGTAATTAGTTACTGATTACTGATTACTCCTTAAAAAAGTAATAAAAGTTACTTTACTGATTACTTTCTTCAAAAGTAATTAGTTAGATTACTAGTTAGGTTACTAATTACTTTTTTACACTATATATAGTGTATATATATATATATATATATATATATATATATATATATATATATATATATATATATATTTGTACCTGAGTATAATGACAAAGATCATGCTGATTCTTTTTTCAAAGCAGCATACCGCTGTATTCTAAAGAGGTGGACTTCCCCATCAAAACAAAACAAAACAAAAGGAGTCAGACATCATCCTGCAATCAAATTCCTCCATTATAAAAACTCTGAAGCCAGACAATTTGGTATACATATATTGTACAGTGCATTTGTGGAGACATTAGGTTAAGATACTGATCATGTAGGAGGGTATGTTCTAGAAATACTAGTTGCAGATAGGCACCAAAATAAATAAATAAATGTGTAAAACAAAAATGAAGAAGAATCTCACAGGGATGTATTGAAGGCCCACGCCATCTCGTGTTTTCAATGAAGTACACTTTCACATTATTATTCACCCGTCTAGCAGCACCGAGTCCCCTCACCCAAAAGAACCACCACCATAACACACACACACACACACAACCATAACACACACACACACACAACCATAACACACACACACACACAACCATAACACACACACACACAACCATAACACACACACACACAACCATAACACACACACACAACATAACACACACACACAACATAACACACACACACAACCATAACACACACACACACACACACACACACACAACCATAACACACACACACAACATAACACACACACACACACACACACACACACACACACACACACACACACACACACACAACCATAACACACACACACACAACCATAACACACACACACACAACCATAACACACACACACACAACCATAACACACACACACACAACCATAACACACACACACAACCATAACACACACACACACACAACCATAACACACACACACACAACCATAACACACACACACACAACCATAACACACACACACACAACCATAACACACACACACAACATAACACACACAGACACAACCATAACACACACACACACACAACCATAACACACACACACAACATAACACACACACAACATAACACACACACACACACAAGAGTGTTTGGAAAGCACATCGACAACAGCTTCCAAGACGTACTTCTTTGTTCTACAAATGGACAAAAAATACTATCGCACATGCAAAATCCTTTGAACACTACACTCATTACACTCATGGCAAAATGGGTTTTCTATGATGATTTTTGGATGACTGAGAACAGTCGTCAGCAGAGACAAGGAGGTTTCCTTCTTGATGGAAATATCATCTTAAGCAAATATCATCTTAAAGACTGTGTATTGCAAACGTGATGAAATCCTGCTCCAACTCCTTGTTAGAGTAGTTGTTTGTGCCAACACCCGTCTCATCTGTGTTTCTCACTCCACAAGGATCCATTCACATCCTTCCTGATCGGCTCGCCTGCCTGCCTGCCTCCTTTCATCTCGTCTCCTTAGTGAGGATGTGGGTTTCTCTTTTTAACACTATGGTTTTTAATTAGGCTTCCCACAGAGAATAACCAAAGCTATTATTTACGGTGATGGTCATCACCTGACCGGTTCTCCTCGCCAGGTGGGAATAAGCCCAACCTGGAGGCACTTTGTGTCATGGCCGTTATGTGCATAATTAATAATCTAATGAGTACAAACCTGTCTTCAAACACACCTGAGATTGACAAGAGGCAAAACAGCAAAGGACAGTCTTTGAAAAGAGGTGGCCTGAAGGATGAACACGACTTCACTGCTGCTGAACAGCCTTTTCTGACTCTGTGTTCTGCACTTTAGCCCTTTTTAAGCTCCGCCTCACGTTACATCACATTACATTGTAAGCCCCGCCTTCACACTCGTAAGCTCAGACTGCCAGGGTGCAGTACCTGCAGCGGCCTGCAGAAAAAAGACAAATGGATAGAATCTAAGAACCCGCCACCAGCTTTAACGTCGCTTCCCCCCACAGAAACGGAGAGCTATCCTTTACGGTAAGTGTGCCGCTGGATTTAGTATTACAATTCCAGCGCGCAAAATTGAGCCATGTGGTGGAGCGTTCTGGCCTTCCTTTTGGTTACGTCTGCCAGACTCTCCCTCCCTCTCTTGCTCCCTCCCTCCATCTCTCTCTCTCTCTCTCTCTCTTACTTGTAGTGTTTGTTAGTGGCCAAAGCTGGTTGTTTCTGAGTGGACGTCACCGTGGGGGAGTGGGTGCCACATAGCAACTGCCCTGAAGACACGCAGTCGTTAAATCCCTCGTATCTGACCTCTCTGACCCTTCCCGGCTCGCTCAGTTGTCCACGCCTAACTTGGACAGCCCCTGCCTGAACTCGTGCAACTCGTCTATCTTTCCGTCCAGGATATCCATGAACTTCTTCAGCTCTCCCTTCATGTGGCCCTGCTTCTGCTGATTGTCTTCCATGTCCACCTGGAGACCCTCTATCCTCCCTTCCAGGTCCTTGTTCTTTGTCTCTGCAGCCTGTGGAGAAAATAAGAACAAAATGATCAAACAGTGTTTGTGTGTGTGTGTGTGTGTGCGTGTGTGCGTGTGTGCGTGTGCGTGTGCGTGTGCGTGCGCGTGCGTGTGTGTGTGTGTGTGTGTGTGGTGGGGGGAGGGGGTCACGCCCATTTTCAAACTCAACCTTCATTTCGATGTCAACTACACACCTGTCAAGTTTCGTGGTTTTGACGCTATCGCGTTTCGCAAAATCGGTGTTGCGGCTAAAAAATAAATCAGATGATGGATTTACGAGGGAATCAAGATCGTCCCCTAAATTGGACGTTAGTCCATTTGACAGTCTGCTGGACAGTATGTCCTGGTTTAAGCAGTGCTACAGTGAAAGCCGTGGGTGCAGCATGGCGTATCTGAGCCAAGGAAAGAGCCTCCTTGAATTACTGCTATTTGTAAAGGGAGAAAAACGATAAGCTGGACATCATGAGACTTGGCAGTTTTCTTCAGTTCAACCAGTTCAACAACCTAAAGTGAGCAGTGATGAAAAATAAGCAAATATTTAAAAAAAATGATACATTTGCATTCAAGTTTCGAGAACATTTGCCAAACTAACAGAAGCAATTCCCTCAGTCCCGGACAGGTTAGAAGATAATGACTTGGTGTTTAACGTGTCATGCAGCTAATTATCTCCACCAGGAGATTATAGCCGTGTTCAGAATGGTTCACTCCCTCACTATTCCCCATGTAGTGTTTATTATAGTGAACTACATGGAGTGTTTATTATAGTGAACTACATGTAGTGTTTATTATAGTGAACTACATGTAGTGTTTATTATAGTGAACTACATGGAGTGTTTATCATAGTGAACTACATGGAGTGTTTATTATAGTGAACTACATGGAGTGTTTATCATAGTGAACTACATGTAGTGTTTATTATAGTGAACTACATGTAGTGTTTATTATAGTGAACTACATGGAGTGTTTATTATAGTGAACTACATGTAGTGTTTATTATAGTGAACTACATGGAGTGTTTATTATAGTGAACTACATGGAGTGTTTATTATAGTGAACTACATGTAGTGTTTATCATAGTGAACTACATGTAGTGTTTATTATAGTGAACTACATGTAGTGTTTATCATAGTGAACTACATGTAGTGTTTATTATAGTGAACTACATGTAGTGTTTATTATAGTGAACTACATGTAGTGTTTATTATAGTGAACTACATGTAGTGTTTATCATAGTGAACTACATGGAGTGTTTATTATAGTGAACTACATGGAGTGTTTATTATAGTGAACTACATGTAGTGTTTATTATAGTGAACTACATGTAGTGTTTATTATAGTGAACTACATGTAGTGTTTATTATAGTGAACTACATGGAGTGTTTATCATAGTGAACTACATGGAGTGTTTATTATAGTGAACTACATGGAGTGTTTATCATAGTGAACTACATGTAGTGTTTATTATAGTGAACTACATGTAGTGTTTATTATAGTGAACTACATGGAGTGTTTATTATAGTGAACTACATGTAGTGTTTATTATGGAGTGTTTATTATAGTGAACTACATGTAGTGTTTATTATAGTGAACTACATGTAGTGTTTATTATAGTGAACTACATGTAGTGTTTATCATAGTGAACTACATGTAGTGTTTATTATAGTGAACTACATGTAGTGTTTATTATGGAGTGTTTATTATAGTGAACTACATGGAGTGTTTATTATAGTGAACTACATGTAGTGTTTATTATAGTGAACTACATGTAGTGTTTATTATAGTGAACTACATGTAGTGTTTATCATAGTGAACTACATGGAGTGTTTATTATAGTGAACTACATGTAGTGTTTATTATAGTGAACTACATGGAGTGTTTATCATAGTGAACTACATGGAGTGTTTATTATAGTGAACTACATGGAGTGTTTATCATAGTGAACTACATGTAGTGTTTATTATAGTGAACTACATGTAGTGTTTATTATAGTGAACTACATGGAGTGTTTATTATAGTGAACTACATGTAGTGTTTATTATAGTGAACTACATGGAGTGTTTATTATAGTGAACTACATGGAGTGTTTATTATAGTGAACTACATGTAGTGTTTATCATAGTGAACTACATGTAGTGTTTATTATAGTGAACTACATGTAGTGTTTATTATAGTGAACTACATGTAGTGTTTATCATAGTGAACTACATGTAGTGTTTATTATAGTGAACTACATGTAGTGTTTATTATAGTGAACTACATGTAGTGTTTATCATAGTGAACTACATGGAGTGTTTATTATAGTGAACTACATGGAGTGTTTATTATAGTGAACTACATGTAGTGTTTATTATAGTGAACTACATGTAGTGTTTATTATAGTGAACTACATGTAGTGTTTATTATAGTGAACTACATGGAGTGTTTATCATAGTGAACTACATGGAGTGTTTATTATAGTGAACTACATGGAGTGTTTATCATAGTGAACTACATGTAGTGTTTATTATAGTGAACTACATGTAGTGTTTATTATAGTGAACTACATGGAGTGTTTATTATAGTGAACTACATGTAGTGTTTATTATGGAGTGTTTATTATAGTGAACTACATGTAGTGTTTATTATAGTGAACTACATGTAGTGTTTATTATAGTGAACTACATGTAGTGTTTATCATAGTGAACTACATGTAGTGTTTATTATAGTGAACTACATGTAGTGTTTATTATAGTGAACTACATGGAGTGTTTATTATAGTGAACTACATGTAGTGTTTATTATAGTGAACTACATGTAGTGTTTATTATAGTGAACTACATGTAGTGTTTATTATAGTGAACTACATGTAGTGTTTATTATAGTGAACTACATGTAGTGTTTATCATAGTGAACTACATGGAGTGTTTATCATAGTGAACTACATGGAGTGTTTATCATAGTGAACTACATGTAGTGTTTATTATAGTGAACTACATGGAGGTAGGTGGTGGGGGGGGGGGGGGGGGGGGGGGGGGGGAGTTGGGTGTAGGTGTGGGGGGGGGGGGAGTTGGGTGTTAAAGAAGCCCTCCAGACTAGCAGGCGACACTGATGACACATTAATGCCTCAGATAGCAGTGAAGGGAGGAGGGGCTTAAAATAGGAGCTGTAAACGTTGTGCCGGCATGAGCGTGTTGTGTTCTCCAGCTGACTCCTGAAACCTGATCTCCACATGGGGGCGTCCTCTTTAAAATAGAAGGGGAGGCGGCCGCGACACCGCGAGCACAGCTAGGCTGAAGCAGCACTGTAACACAGCTAGGCTGAAGCAGCACTGTAGTACAGCTAGGCTGAAGCAGCACTGTAACACAGCTAGGCTGAAGCAGCACTGTAACACAGCTAGGCTGAAGCAGCACTGTAACACAGCTAGGCTGAAGCAGCACTGTAACACAGCTAGGCTGAAGCAGCACTGTAACACAGCTAGGCTGAAGCAGCACTGTAGCACAGCTAGGCTGAAGCAGCACTGTAGCACAGCTAGGCTGAAGCAGCACTGTAGTACAGCTAGGCTGAAGCAGCACTGTAGCACAGCTAGGCTGAAGCAGCACTGTAGCACAGCTAGGCTGAAGCAGCACTGTAGCACAGCTAGGCTGAAGCAGCACTGTAGCACAGCTAGGCTGAAACAGCACTATAGTACAGCTAGGCTGAAGCAGCACTGTAGTACAGCTAGGCTGAAGCAGCACTGTAGTACAGCTAGGCTGAAGCAGCACTGTAGCACAGCTAGGCTGAAGCAACACTATAGCACAGCTAGGCTGAAGCAGCACTGTAGCACAGCTAGGCTGAAACAGCACAGCTAGGCTGAAGCAGCACTGTAACACAGCTAGGCTGAAGCAGCACTGTAACACAGCTAGGCTGAAGCAGCACTGTAACACAGCTAGGCTGAAGCAGCACAGCTAGGCTGAAGCAGCACAGCTAGGCTGAAGCAGCACTGTAACACAGCTAGGCTGAAGCAGCACTGTAGCACAGCTAGGCTGAAGCAACACTATAGCACAGCTAGGCTGAAGCAGCACTGTAGCACAGCTAGGCTGAAGCAGCACTGTAGCACAGCTAGGCTGAAGCAGCACTGTAGCACAGCTAGGCTGAAGCAGCACTGTAGCAGTGCTGCAGAAACACATTCATGTTCGGGGGATGATTTTTGATTTGGTGGCATTTGGAAGCGGCGTATCGACTTACTGTCTGCCGCAGCAGGAAAGTTTTTATCAATCAACTTCCATCTGAGTGGATGGGATGCTGCCTCATGGAGAGAGAGGAGGTATTTGAGGCATCCCATTGTCTCCTCTATGCTTCTCCTCACTTTGGCTGCTAGCCTGTTTGTCAGATGATGGCTTTCTGCTTCAGCCACTTCTGTTGTCATTGTCATTCATGCAGTTGGCTGATGCAGAAACAAACCTGGCAACCCGGGGCTTTGTGAAGCGCAAGAACTTCAAGCATGTCCCTGTTGGTTTTATACTGCACCCTCTCCTTCCCCGCCACCCTCCCTCTCTACCCAGCTTGAATGGCACCACATGCGCGACAGCTTGGATGATGAAATCCTGCTCTGAACAGGAGGGAGACGCGCGTCACTCCCACAATGCAGCTCATGTCACACTTGGCACTAAGCGGGCATGCAGCCAGTCAGACAGCCAGCCTGGCACCTCAGCTTTCATGTATAGCTGTGTGTGTGTGTGTGGGGGCGGAGCCTGGCACCTCAGCTTTCATGTATAGCTGTGTGTGTGTGTGGGGGGGGGGGCGGAGCCTTGAAGAACAGGTGCAGACAGCAGAAGATGGGCATGGGTCCATATAGTTTCAGGATTTCTCACACCTGATTCAGCCTCACGAGCACATCAACATGCCCGTGGATTCGCGTCACATCAACATGCTCGTGGATTTGCATGGTGAAATGTTATAAGCCCGGGGTCTTCAAGCCTGGTTATGAGCGCTCAGTGGAGCTCTTAAAGCATCTTGGGCGGTGCTGCTGTCATCAGCAGAATAGAGAGATCAAATCAAAGCGGCCACCAGAGAACCAGTAAGCAGAGAACCAGTAAGCAGAGAACCAGTAAGCAGAGAACCAGTAAGCAGAGAACCAGTAAGCAGAGAACCAGTAAGCAGAGAACCAGAGAACCAGAGAACCAGAGAACCAGTAAGCAGTGACAGAGATGTTGTAAGAGCAGGAAGATCCACTTAGTCTTTATTTATAGCGCCGTAATGGAAGTGGATTAATAGGTGCAGTAAGCACGATGTCTCACGTGTGTGTGTGTGTGTGTGTGTGTGTGTGTGTGTGTGTGTGTGTGTGTGTGTGTGTGTGTGTGTGTGTGTGTGTGTGACGCACGAGATAGGAATGTTGTGTCACAAGGCCGTGGGCAGAATGTTGAATGGACATCTAATGTTCTACCTACCTCCATCTGAAAGCATCTAAGAGCCCACGTGTGGCGTCAATGTGACGTCTTTCTGACTGTTTTGTGCTCCAGGTCTGTGCTGCCCTCCACCACGCGCTCATACTCGAGGCTGAGCGCGTGCGGGGGGGGGGGTGATGAGGAACATGAGGATGAGGATGTGGGGACTGTCGGGCTGCTTTGACCTCACCTGCAGTTTCTCGGTGATGCTCTCGACGTCTGAAATGAGCTTGGGGATGATCTCCGCCTGCTGTCTCAGGTTCTCCAGTTCCTGGAAAAACAAGTCCATTCATCAAAAATGTGCAGTTCATAATGTTGCATACAAAGATATTGGGAGATATCAAGCAGGTAAGGAACAACTATCACACACAAGGAGGCATTGTGACATCACTGATGACATGTCAGGGCGGGCTCGGCCGTGGCATTACTACATCATCAGTGATGTCATAAGATCAATTGTGATGTCATCAGTGATGTGAAGTTGTGACATCATCAGTGATCATCAGTGATGTCATAAGAGCGAAATTACGCTGGCATCAGTCGCTCGCTGTTCAACGCTGATTGGCTGCTGTGTGAGAGTGAGTCAAGGATCACACTGGCTTGGAACAAACCGCTGGTTTATTGTGTGGCAACAAACCGCATTGACAGCTGATTGACAGGCTGACAGCTGACATGAAGTGAAGTCTGTACTACCGGTATGGAGCTCGCGTTAGGAGCACGCTGATAGGCTTAGCTTGTAAACAACTACGGTGGCTCGTAGTGGACAAACATCATGACATTGTGTAACGTTATAGCCCCTAGATGTCCGTCGATTATTGTGCCTGTTGACGAGCGATTTAAACACAGCGACAGAGCGATTCCAAAGGGTTGAATCGAGCGACAGAGAGAAAAATAAATATGTCGGTGTGAACACAGCTTTAGTAATAATTGGCGTTCTCTTTGTCGCTCGGAGCAGATTCTCTCTGCTAGCTGAGTTTAGCGTGTGGGTCTCTAGGAGGTTTTTAATTGGACGAGTTTAGCGTGTTGGTCTCTAGGAGGTTTTTAATTGGACGAGTTTAGCGCGTGGGTCTCTAGGAGGTTTTTAATTGGACGAGTTTAGCGTGTGGGTCTCTAGGAGGTTTTTAATTGGACGAGTTCAGCGTGTGCGTCTGTAGAAAGCGGTGGTGAGTCACTCTGCTCTGTGGCCCCGCCTCTCTAGGCTGTCTGCCATGTGAACGCATGGTAAACAGTGAGATCTCATTTTGCAGGACCTTTGGTAATAATGAGCCTTCATCTGATGCAGCACTGTGGACCAACCAAGGACTCGCTTCTTTAGTTAGTCTGATGCAGCACTGTGGACCAACCAAGGACTCGCTTCTTTAGTTAGTCTGATGCAGCGCTGTGGACCAACCAAGGACTCGCTTCTTTAGTTAGTCTGATGCAGCGCTGTGGACCAACCAAGGACTCGCTTCTTTAGTTAGTCTGATGCAGCACTGTGGACCAACCAAGGACTCGCTTCTTTAGTTAGTCTGATGCAGCGCTGTGGACCAACCAAGGACTCGCTTCTTTAGTTAGTCTGATGCAGCACTGTGGACCAACCAAGGACTCGCTTCTTTAGTTAGTCTGATGCAGCGCTGTGGACCAACCAAGGACTCGCTTCTTTAGTTAGTCTGATGCAGCACTGTGGACCAACCAAGGACTCGCTTCTTTAGTTAGTCTGATGCAGCACTGTGGACCAACCAAGGACTCGCTTCTTTAGTTAGTCTGATGCAGCGCTGTGGACCAACCAAGGACTCGCTTCTTTAGTTAGTCTGATGCAGCGCTGTGGACCAACCAAGGACTCGCTTCTTTAGTTAGTCTGATGCAGCACTGTGGACCAACCAAGGACTCGCTTCTTTAGTTAGTCTGATGCAGCACTGTGGACCAACCAAGGACTCGCTTCTTTAGTTAGTCTGATGCAGCACTGTGGACCAACCAAGGACTCGCTTCTTTAGTTAGTCTGATGCAGCGCTGTGGACCAACCAAGGACTCGCTTCTTTAGTTAGTCTGATGCAGCGCTGTGGACCAACCAAGGACTCGCTTCTTTAGTTAGTCTGATGCAGCGCTGTGGACCAACCAAGGACTCGCTTCTTTAGTTAGTCTGATGCAGCGCTGTGGACCAACCAAGGACTCGCTTCTTTAGTTAGTCTGATGCAGCGCTGTGGACCAACCAAGGACTCGCTTCTTTAGTTAGTCTGATGCAGCACTGTGGACCAACCAAGGACTCGCTTCTTTAGTTAGTCTGATGCAGCACTATGGACCAACCAAGGACTCGCTTCTTTAGTTAGTCTGATGCAGCGCTGTGGACCAACCAAGGACTCGCTTCTTTAGTTAGTCTGATGCAGCGCTGTGGACCAACCAAGGACTCGCTTCTTTAGTTAGTCTGATGCAGCGCTGTGGACCAACCAAGGACTCGCTTCTTTAGTTAGTCTGATGCAGCGCTGTGGACCAACCAAGGACTCGCTTCTTTAGTTAGTCTGATGCAGCACTGTGGACCAACCAAGGACTCGCTTCTTTAGTTAGTCTGATGCAGCACTGTGGACCAACCAAGGACTCGCTTCTTTAGTTAGTCTGATGCAGCGCTGTGGACCAACCAAGGACTCGCTTCTTTAGTTAGTCTGATGCAGCGCTGTGGACCAACCAAGGACTCGCTTCTTTAGTTAGTCTGATGCAGCGCTGTGGACCAACCAAGGACTCGCTTCTTTAGTTAGTCTGATGCAGCGCTGTGGACCAACCAAGGACTCGCTTCTTTAGTTAGTCTGATGCAGCGCTGTGGACCAACCAAGGACTCGCTTCTTTAGTTAGTCTGATGCAGCGCTGTGGACCAACCAAGGACTCGCTTCTTTAGTTAGTCTGATGCAGCACTGTGGACCAACCAAGGACTCGCTTCTTTAGTTAGTCTGATGCAGCACTGTGGACCAACCAAGGACTCGCTTCTTTAGTTAGTCTGATGCAGCGCTGTGGACCAACCAAGGACTCGCTTCTTTAGTTAGTCTGATGCAGCACTGTGGACCAACCAAGGACTCGCTTCTTTAGTTAGTCTGATGCAGCGCTGTGGGCCAACCAAGGACTCGCTTCTTTAGTTAGTCTGATGCAGCACTGTGGACCAACCTCGCTGTCAGGTGAAAAGAAGCCGCTGGCGAGTGCACATGTATCGGAGGAAGCGTGTGCTAGTCTCCCCAGATCGGCGGAGGAGGTGGAGCAACGACTGGGACAGCAGGGGAATTGATTGGGCAGAAAATAGGATAAAAATCTGCAAAGACTTGATTAAAAAAGTATTATGCGAGTGTGGACAGTGTGTCAGGATCGGTGTTAGACATGTGGATCTATTCGCGGGTAGTTGAGGGCCAAGACACTCTCCAAGAGTAGGGGAGTTGTGGAACTTGATAGCTTGATAGCTGGGGCTGCACTGTTCGAGGTTTTGGGAACGGTTGCAGAGATTGCAGAAGTTGCAGGTTGCAGACGTTGCAGAGATTGGTATGATCCTTGATGTGAATTTATGAATCACTCGCGAGAGCCTGCCGGAACAGGCCTTTATAGATCCGAGCATGACACCACCTGTGCTATGACATCATACCGTTTGTGACATCATCAGAGACATGACATCACCTGTGCTATGACATCACTAGCGAAAGGCATGAAAGACACTTATGAACCATGACATCATCAGTGATCGATGACATCATAGTCGGAATGACAACGTCAAAGTAGGAATGATGACGTCATCCTAACAGTACCCTCCCCTCAACGGACGTCACCTGGCGTCCAATGAGGCCATCAAGGATGGCATCTGGGAGACAAAAAATCCGCAGGTTCTGGTGGAGGTGCTCCTCCGCAGGTGGTTAGACGCAGGTGGTTAGGCCCCGAAGGGGGCGGAGGAGAGTGAGGTGCTCTTCAGCAGGTGGTCAGATGCAGGTGGTCAGACCCCAAAGGGGGTGTATGACAGTGGAGGTGCTCCTCCCTAATACTGGATATCGAAGCCATAGATGGACCGATACGTAGACAGAACTTCTACCGGGTCCGGTGGATCCTCTGGGGACGGCCATCCCCCGGGGCACGATCCAAACATGGGAGGCTGGGGACCATCAAAAGGGTCAAATGCCGCCGTCTCCGAAGGCAGAGCCACAGGGGGATCTGACTCAGCGAGGCCTGCCCTCCCGACCTGTAGTTTGGGGGGGTCACCCGCCGTCTCCTCCTTTAAACGCCTCTTATTTCTTCTTGCTCTTGACCGAGGGCTGACGACACTACGGGAACCTCCCAGCATGAAGCTGGAACCTACGTGTGGGTCAAGAACAGGAATTGGCTGCTGCTGGGGTACGGGTTCAGACTCGGCGAGGGGAAGGTCCACAGGTTGTGCCTCAGGTGCGGGTTCAGACTCGGCGAGGGGCAGGTCCACAGGTTGTGCCTCAGGGCCAGCAGACTCGGAGGCCCCCTGCGGGGGAACGGAGCCGATCTGCGGGCAGCGATTGAACTTCCCAATGAGACGATCGACAGTCCTCTCCAACTCCTTAACCCTCTTGGAGACACACTGCCACTCCTGGGTCCTGCAGGGAACGCTACCCAACCGTACAGATTTCTTGGCTGGACACGTAGAGTCTTGATCCACTGAGAGTACCACGGGCCGGCGAGCGGTGGGACCACTTACTGGACGCCGGGAGCAGGAGGAGAGGTAATGCCCGGCTCGACCACAGTACAGGCAGCTCCGGGTGTCCAAACGGCGCTGCCTCTCCTCTGGTGTGATGCGAACCCTGCCGGTCAGATCACGGTACAGATGGCTGCTGGGACTCAAATGTGGGTGCCCCTGGTCTGGGATGACGCAAACTCCCCCCCAGAATATGCGCTTAGCAGCTGAAGGCGACCGAGAGGCAGGGCTAGAAGCAACGGCCACAGTGGTTGGGGGGGTAGCAGGTCTGGAAACCTCCGGGACGACAGTGCCCTCGGAAGCTGGGGCAGGAGGAGGAGAAGGCTGCAGAATGACACCCTCAGGAGGGTTTAGTCCGTCGAGACGATCTAGCCGTTTTGCCAGGAGGGCGTACCGATCCTCGGCCTTGGAAGCCAGAGCCTGGGTTGTGCTAACCAGGAGGGCGTGCCGATCATCGGCCTTGGAAGCCAGATTCTGGATTGTGCTAACCAGGAGGGCGTACCGATCATCGGCCTTGGAAGCCAGAGCATTGCCTATTATCGGCAAAAGCAGGCGTGACATCAGAGTAACCATGGTTTGTAAGGTCTCCTCGGTGACAAGACCTTTCGTTGAGTCGCCTGGTGGATCAGCTGAGGCGGCCGACAGGGAAACTGGCGCCTCATGGTCCTCCTCCTTGATCGGGGGGAGAAATTTGCCCGCTAAATCCATTTCAGAGTGATTCATACTGTCAGGATCGGTGTTAGACATGTGGATCTATTCGCGGGTAGTTGAGGGCCAAGACACTCTCCAAGAGTAGGGGAGTTGTGGAACTTGATAGCTTGATAGCTGGGGCTGCACTGTTCGAGGTTTTGGGAACGGTTGCAGAGATTGCAGAAGTTGCTGGTTGCAGAAGTTGCAGGTTGCAGACGTTGCAGAGATTGGTATGATCCTTGATGTGAATTTATGAATCACTCGCGAGAGCCTGCCGGAACAGGCCTTTATAGATCCGAGCATGACACCACCTGTGCTATGACATCATACCGTTTGTGACATCATCAGAGACATGACATCACCTGTGCTATGACATCACTAGCGAAAGGCATGAAAGACACTTATGAACCATGACATCATCAGTGATCGATGACATCATAGTCGGAATGACGACGTCAAAGTAGGAATGATGACGTCATCCTAACACAGTGTGTGGGATTATATCATCTACAACTCAAATACATTTGTTTCAGAAGTCGTGATTTTATTGTGATAAAAAAAAATTAGTACTACAACAAACGGCGACAGATCAAACTAGAATTACCCCCGAAGCAGCACAGAGGAAACACTGTCGCTCGTTATGTAACAGAGTTATAAATCTACTTCTGCAGCACAGAAGATGAACAGCATCAGAGACAGACCATCGTTAAGAGTGCAAGCTTGCATTCAAGTCACTTGTGTTGCACCAGAGTGCCTAAATGTCTCATTCTCACTACAATCTGTCAGCGGAGGTCGACTGCTGCTCTAAGAGCACATGGTCACTTTGTATCTGATCACATGTGATCTGATCTGATCTGAAATGACCTGAGCAGGTATTATCACCTCTCAAAGGACGATGAAACACATTCAAAACTCATTCATGACAGACGGTTTTGTTCAAACGCTTTGTTCCTCTGCTTCACACACAGCTGAACACACTGTCAGCAGCAGGAAAGACACAGACACAGTCACCACAGACAGCAGCAGACATAAAGAGAGACAGTGAGATTCTTAGGGAATGCCAATGAAAGTCAGTCCTAATAAAATATATCATATAAATATATAATATAAAATATATCATATAAATATATCATATAAATAGATCATATAAATAGATCATATAAATATATCATATAAATATAATTTCTCTGCAGACTCAAACAGCATTTCACCACTAATGACAAAAAGGTCCTGCAGGACCCATCCTCATTAGAACCAACACGGCCACTGGACCCATTTCACAGCAAGCGTTTTGAGGTGGTAAAAGCAGGAAGTAAAGCAGGTGTAACTAATACATTTAATTATGCTTCACAGTGTTCCAGTGCCAGGGCCCTCGTTAATGCCTGTGTTACTTCCTGCTTTACCACCTCAAAAATGTTGCTGTGAAATGAGCCTTTAGGCTCTGCTAGCTGATAATCTGATAATTTGGCTTATGGATGAGTGACCTCCCCAGGGGGGCTCCAAGCAGTTTCAGGGGAGGCCCAGTGAATGGAAGTGGGAAAATATGTTATCTTGGCTCATTTGTTGAGTGTCTATGGGATCAAATAACATAATCGTGATCCAGGATTTGAGCGAGGGGGTCTACTTTTTCCAAGCTGTGTCTTGGGGGAGGCCCACAGTCTCAGACTTTGAAAACCCAGTAAATATAATAGACAGTAAAAGAGTGACGTAATTGACAGTTGGTGATCATGACATTTAGGCCCAAAAATCCTTCCTTTGCATTTCTGATAATAGACAAGTCAGGAAACAAATACTGTACACCAGAGGTTCTCAAATGTTTTTCAGCCAAGGAGCCCTTACAAGATAGAAAATATACCGGGGACCCCCTCATTCTGATTTGTGATTTTGGGCTAAGCTTAATTGTTTCCACTGTAACGTGCTTGACTTTTAAATTGATAGGTTTGTTAGATTAGAATGTAATCCATGAACCATTTTAGATTTAAAGCATTACATATTTTCATTGAACTATGAAGCTTTTGCAAAAGAAAAAAGAAAAAAAAAAGAAATCTTTATTTACCCGAGAACTTTTCGCGGACCCCCTGGCAAAGTGCCACGGATCCCCATTTGAGAACCACTGCTGTACACAGGCTGGCTATTTTCAAAGAGCAGTACCATTATAAGAGGTACCAAAACTGAGGTACTTCAAACTATGTGGGACACAAAGTAAGATGAAGGAACTTCAGTGAGGGAACAACAACAGTGGCCTGTTTCAAAGTCAGGTTTTAGCTGGGTCAGCGAAAATAACCAAGACCAAGCCAAAATCCCACAACAACAATACCTATCATTTCCTATTGGAGAGTAATCAGGTCCTGAGGGAGCGCAGTGCTATTGAGTGGAGGAAAGAGGCAAAGAGTTCCACTGTGCAGTGAAGAGACTCACTGTCATCTAGAGATCCACTGTGCAGTGAAGAGACTCATTGTCATCTAGAGTCACTGTGCAGTGAAGAGACTCACTGACATCTAGAGATCCACTGTGCAGTGAAGAGACTCACTGACATCTAGAGATCCACTGTGCAGTGAAGAGACTCACTGACATCTAGAGATCCACTGTGCAGTGAAGAGACTCACTGTCATATAGAGATCCACTGTGCAGTGAAGAGACTCACTGTCATATAGAGATCCACTGTGCAGTGAAGAGACTCACTGTGCAGTGAAGAGACTCACTGTCATCTAGATCCACTGTGCCGTGAAGAGACTCACTGTCATCTAGATCCACTGTGCAGTGAAGAGACTCACTGTCATCTAGAGATCCACTGTGCAGTGAAGAGACTCACTGTCATCTAGATCCACTGTGCAGTGAAGAGACTCACTATCATCTAGATCCACTGTGCAGTGAAGAGACTCACTATCATCTAGATCCACTGTGCCGTGAAGAGACTCACTGTCATCTAGATCCACTGTGCAGTGAAGAGACTCACTGTCATCTAGATCCACTGTGCAGTGAAGAGACTCACTATCATCTAGATCCACTGTGCAGTGAAGAGACTCACTGTCATCTAGAGATCCACTGTGCAGTGAAGAGACTCACTATCATCTAGATCCACTGTGCCGTGAAGAGACTCACTGTCATCTAGATCCACTGTGCAGTGAAGAGACTCACTATCATCTAGATCCACTGTGCAGTGAAGAGACTCACTGTCATCTAGAGATCCACTGTGCAGTGAAGAGACTCACTATCATCTAGATCCACTGTGCAGTGAAGAGACTCACTGTCATCTAGATCCACTGTGCAGTGAAGAGACTCACTGTCATCTAGAGATCCACTGTGCAGTGAAGAGACTCACTGTCATCTAGAGATCCACTGTGCAGTGAAGAGACTCACTGTCATCTAGAGATCCACTGTGCAGTGAAGAGACTCACTGTCATCTAGAGATCCACTGTGCAGTGAAGAGACTCACTGTCATCTAGAGATCCACTGTGCAGTGAAGAGACTCACTGTCATCTAGATCCACTGTGCAGTGAAGAGACTCACTATCATCTAGATCCACTGTGCAGTGAAGAGACTCAATATCATCTAGATCCACTGTGCAGTGAAGAGACTCACTGTCATCTAGATCCACTGTGCAGTGAAGAGACTCACTAGTCGTGTTTCCATTAACCTCAGAAATGCGCAAAATCTAAATATCGCAATAGAAAGTGGGTAATGGAAACACGTAAATTTCGAAAAACCTCCCAAATATCGCAAAAGTTTAATGGAAACGCATTTTTCGCATTTGCATGTCATGTGGCCCATCTTCTCCTTTGGAAAAGGAGCGGAAAATGAAAGGAAAATGAGGGAGAAAGGGTTCGATAAACTGTGGCAAAACCTCCGCAGCAAGTGGAAAACTTTTAAGCAACGCTACCTAGCAGAAAGACGAGTGTTGTGCAAAAGCGGAGCTGGGGAAAATAGATCATGTTTAATGACAGAAACGGTCCATGGTGACAGGCTGCCTGTCTGTGTGCGCGCAGTTGTAGGCTACCTTTTTTCCTCTGCCTCTCGCGCTCACTGCATTCACTGCAGCCAGCAATATGTTGACACTCATTTTCTTTTGAATTGATAATCAGGCTCGTTTATATGCGTTGTAACTTCATGTGGTGATTTGCATTGACCATTGGTTGGATTTGAGCATGCTGGGGACGGGATATGGGGCAGATCCCCGTGCGTAATCACTGTGGCAGCTGCTGCAACAGGGAATTGCGTTCAGGTGTGTGCGCCGTCACTCAAACTCAACTTCAATGGAAACGCCTACAAGTCGCAATTGTACATTGTCGAAGTTGTAGAAATATCGCAATTATTTTGCGAAAAACTGTAATGGAAACACAGCTACTATCATCTAGATCCACTGTGCAGTGAAGAGACTCACTGTCATCTAGAGATCCACTGTGCAGTGAAGAGACTCATTGTGCAGTGAAGAGACTCACTGTCATCTAGAGATCCACTGTGCAGTGAAGAGACTCATTGTGCAGTGAAGAGACTCACTGTCATCTAGAGATCCACTGTGCAGTGAAGAGACTCATTGTGCAGTGAAGAGACTCACTGACATCTAGAGATCCACTGTGCAGTGAAGAGACTCACTGTCATCTAGAGATCCACTGTGCAGTGAAGAGACTCACTGTGCAGTGAAGAGACTCACTGACATCTAGAGATCCACTGTGCAGTGAAGAGACTCACTGTGCAGTGAAGAGACTCACTGTGCAGTGAAGAGACTCACTGACATCTAGAGATCCACTGTGCAGTGAAGAGACTCACTGTGCAGTGAAGAGACTCACTGTGCAGTGAAGAGACTCACTGACATCTAGAGATCCACTGTGCAGTGAAGAGACTCACTGTGCAGTGAAGAGACTCACTGTGCAGTGAAGAGACTCACTGTGCAGTGAAGAGACTCAGTCATCTAGGAGGATGATGAGATTAGATGAGAAGAGAAAGCTAGACTTGTACCTTCAGGAGATGAAAGGAACAGTGGAATTGTGCAGCACTAATCAGAAGATTGTGATTTGCTTTGATGGAGAAAGGCTGAAGGCACAGAGAGTGGATCATGAATGTAAACCCTGTAAGAGCTTTTCCCAGCCTGCCTCTGACATCACAGCCTGCCTCTGACATCACAGCCTGGCTCTGACATCACTGCCTGGCTCTGACATCACAGCCTGCCTCTGACATCACAGCCTGCCTCTGACATCACAGCCTGGCTCTGACATCACAGCCTGGCTCTGACATCACTGCCTGCCTCTGACATCACAGCCTGGCTCTGACATCACAGCCTGCCTCTGACATCACAGCCTGCCTCTGACATCACAGCCTGCCTCTGACATCACAGCCTGCCTCTGACATCACAGCCTGGCTCTGACATCACTGCCTGGCTCTGACATCACTGGCTCAAGACACATGTAAATGGATTAGATTAGCATTTTTTTTTATCAAGTCCCATCTCCACGCTCACTCCCCCCGCTCAGATCCCCCGCCCCCCATGCAGGACGTAGCGCATGGAGGATCATGCTATTTCTCCCCGGTTCCCCCTCCCCCCGAACAGGCGCCCCGACCGACCAGAGGAGGCGCTAGTGCAGCGACCACGACACATACCTTTAATACGGCTTCCCACCCGCAGACGCGGCCGATTGTGCCTGTATGGACGCCCGACCAAGCTGGAGGCAACGCGGGGACTCGAACCTGCGACCCTCCTGTTGGTAGGCAGGGAAATCTACCGTTGCACTACATCTCACCTGCTCTTTGTCCTGTAGCTCCGCCTCCAGCTCCTGCACGCGTACGGCCAGCTGGGCGTTTCTCTCCTTCTCCTGATCGGCTTCGGCACACTGGGCCTCCAGCTCAGCGATCTGCCCACAGACAGAGGAGAGAGAGAGAGAGAGAGAGAGAGAGACCCACAGACAGAGGAGAGAGAGAGAGAGAGAGAGAGAGAGAGAGAGAGAGAGAGACCCACAGACAGAGGAGAGAGACAGAGAGAGAGAGATAGACCCACAGACAGAGGAGAGAGAGACAGAGAGAGAGAGAGAGATAGACCCACAGACAGAGGAGAGAGAGACAGAGAGAGAGAGAGAGACACCCACAGACAGAGGAGAGAGAGAGAGAGAGACACCCACAGACAGAGGAGAGAGAGAGACCCACAGACAGAGGAGAGAGAGAGAGACCCACAGACAGAGGAGAGAGAGAGAGAGAGAGATCCACAGAGGAGAGAGAGAGAGAGCCCCACAGCCAGAGGAGAGAGAGAGAGACCCACAGACAGAGGAGAGAGAGAGCCCCACAGACAGAGGAGAGAGAGAGAGACCCACAGACAGAGGAGAGAGAGAGAGAGCCCCACAGACAGAGGAGAGAGAGAGAGATCCACAGACAGAGGAGAGAGAGAGAGAGCCCCACAGACAGAGGAGAGAGAGCCCCACATACAGAGGAGAGAGAGAGAGACCCACAGACAGAGGAGAGAGAGAGAGAGAGAGACCCACAGACAGAGGAGAGAGAGTCCCACAGACAGAGGAGAGAGAGACCCACAGACAGAGGAGAGAGAGAGAGAGAGAGTGCTGCGTGATGAAAAGCTGATCTTTATTTTGATTGTGAACAGGGATGAACGAGACATTGGAAATTCAAAGTCATATTAATTTCAGTGTTATCTTGACAATTGGTGTGCTAATAATGAAACAACTTGTGGTATGTTACAAAAAGAAGAATTGTATAGAAGCCAAGAGACGAAATTCTGGTGCAGCCCTGCCGCCATTTTGGACTGAAAAGGCATCCTTGCACCAATGGGACAACAGCACAGAACCGGAGCAGACAGCCACACCATGACTGGGAAGAACACAGGCCATTTCAGTAGAGCTACCTTTGTAAGACACTTTGTAGGCGGTTTGTAAGGTAGTCTCCTTCAGTCCAAAATGGCGCAGGCGTCGCTCTACTGATGTTGCAATCAAATCAAATGACCTAACAGCTTTCAGTTCTTGGCAGTGTAAGTTCTTTGGTTGTGTTGTTGCAACACCCGTCCAGTAGGAGGCGGAGCACCAGCCCACATCAGTTATGAAAAAATTATTCTATTTATAGTGCTGGGAATACAGCAGCTGATCTAATGTACTCTAGAGAAACAGACATTACAGGATTTACTACCATTTGTTTAGGGATTCACACCTACATCATGTTATACAGATTATATTATTTATTATTATAAATCATATTTATATTTATAATAATATTTATATTATTTATTATACACAAACTGCTCTTTTGCCACAATATAAGATTTATAATGATTTATTCTATGTACTGTTTGTAGAACTGCCAATAATTGCTAACAAGTTACCTTTACATCTGGCAGGTTTGAAGGCTCTGTGTGCATGACTGCATTACCTTTTCCCTGAGTGTGTCACATGACTGCATTACCTTTTCCCTGAGTGTGTCACATGACTACATTACCTTTTCCCTGAGTGTGTCACATGACTGCATTACCTTTTCCCTGAGTGTGTCACATGACTGCATTACCTTTTCCCTGAGTGTGTCACATGACTACATTACCTTTTACCTGAGTGTGTCACATGACTGCATTACCTTTTCCCTGAGTGTGTCACATGACTGCATTACCTTTCCCTGAGTGTGTCACATGACTGCATTACCTTTTCCCTGAGTGTCACATGACTACATTACCTTTTCCCTGAGTGTGTCACATGACTGCATTACCTTTTCCCTGAGTGTCACATGACTACATTACCTTTTCCCTGAGTGTGTCACATGACTGCATTACCTTTTCCCTCAGTGTCACATGACTACATTACCTTTTCCCTGAGTGTGTCACTCTCCTCCTTGCAGACGCCCAGCTGTTTCTTCCAGCTTTCTACATTGGCTGAAGACTCCTGCAGCGCGTCCACCAGCCTGGCATTATTCTCTCTTAAAGTCTGGAGCTCAGTCTCCCACTTCTTTGCATTGGTGTTGCTGCCGGGAGGGACAGGTGGAGGGACAGGTGGAGGGACAGGTGGAGAGACAGGTGGAGGGACAGGTGGAGGGACAGGTGGAGGGACAGGTGGAGAGACAGGTGGAGGGACAGGTGGAGAGACAGGTGGAGGGACAGGTGGAGGGACAGGTGAAGAGACAGGTGGAGGGACAGGTGGAGAGACAGGTGGAGGGACAGGTGGAGGGACAGGTGGAGGGACAGGTGGAGGGACAGGTGGAGGGACAGGTGGAGGGACAGGTGGAGGGACAGGTGGAGAGGGATCCGGGCGGAGAGTTATTACGGGAAGGAGGAAGAGAGATAGAGACAGGTTAGCGTGGAGATGCCCGGGGCCTGTGGCCACTGACATGACACATCATTCTACCAAACCCTTCCAATCAATCAGAAGTATTTCATTAGCTGGGCTGCACATCAAACTGTCACCAGGCTTTTGAAGTAGATCAAGACAAATCATTGAGTGTGTGAAAAGACTCAAAGGTCTATTGCGCTGATAAGATAATGCAATCTGCCTGATATGGCTGAGGTATCTGCTCCCACTCGAGTGTGGAGCGGAGAAGGTTGGAGAGGTTGTGATGTATATTTAGTATACATGGCCGGGTTGAAGTGTGCTCGTCTCTGTCAAATGTAGACAAACTTGCACCGTGACATTCTACAGCAGCAGGCCTCAGTCTCACACTTTCCACCAAAACAACTTCCTAAAGCCGTGTAAAGTCACGCAAAAGCGCCACTAAACACAATGAACTTGGGGCAAAATGCAATGCACAAGTGCTACTTGGAGAAGTCAATGCATTGAAGTTTTATGCAACAAATGCAACAGATTCCCTCTTCTAGAGCAACACATCCTCATGTGGTTCTCTTATCCTTTTTTTTACCCATATTTTATTTTGCAATTTTCAGAACATAGAAAACAAAAACAGGCTCAGACAAAAAAACAAAAAAATACATATATCATCAACATTCACGTTACAGCGTGTTGCTACCAGCCGTGTCAAGTGAGAGGTGTGCTTGTGAGAGATGCGTGTGGGATCCCGCGCAAGAGCTCCATGAAAAGTCTAGCCTCGTCTAAGTAGGCTAGAAATGGGTCCCAGATAGTTGTGAATTTCTTAGGGGAATTGGTCCTCAGGAACTGGAGTCTCTCCATATGTATATGTCTGTCAGCCACAGCTGAAACAAAGCTGGAGAGGGGGACTTCCACTCCTTCAGAATGAGTCTCTCGGCGACAGTCGTCCCCTGCGTCAGAGATTAGCCAGTGGATCATTGACTTCCTCACCATGTGCGGCTGGGCCCCCACCTGTCTGATCCTCGGGTCACCCCAAGGTTGTGTGCTTTCCTCCTTCCTCTACCTGCTGTACACCAACGACCTCCTCTCCACAAACCCAAACATCAGGCTAATTAAGTACGCAGATGACCCGACCGTGGTTCACCTCATCAAGGACGACGATGAGTCCGCCTACAGACAAACTGTGTCCAGCCTGGCTGAGTGGTGCTCCAAAAACAACCTGGAGCTCAATCCACTCAAAACAGTTGAAATGACAATAGACTTCCCCCACTCTCACCGCTGTTCATCAACAACACGGCTGTTAACGAGGTGGAGGCCTTCAAATTCCTCAGCACCACCATCACCAAGGTGATGGACAATCAAAAGGGCCACAGTGACATGTTCTTCCTCAGACAGCTCCACAGTGACATGTTCTTCCTCAGACAGCTCCACAGTGACATGTTCTTCCTCAGACAGCTCCACAGTGACATGTTCTTCCTCAGACAGCTCCACAGTGACATGTTCTTCCTCAGACAGCTCCACAGTGACATGTTCTTCCTCAGACAGCTCCACAGTGACATGTTCTTCCTCAGACAGCTCCACAAACTCAACGTCTCCCATCCGGTCCTGACCCAGTCTCTCATCATCCATCTCTGTGTGGTTGGGCTCTGTCTCTGCCCTGTGTGTGTGTGTGTGTGTGTGTGTGTGTGTGTGTGTGTGTGTGTGTGTGTGTGTGTGTGTGTGTGTGTGTGTGTGTGTGTGTGTGTGTGTGTGTGTGTGTGTGTGTGTGTGTGTGTGTGGGTGTGTGGGGGGCGTGTGGTTGGGCTCTGTCTCTGTGTGCAGATTGCAGCGTATCGTGCTCACAGCAGAGAAGCTGACAGGACAACAGCAACTGTCACTGAGTGAGCTGTATGATGCCAGGGTCAGGAAGCGGGCAGGGAGGATCCTCTCTGACCCCTCTCATCCTGGTAAGGCGGTAAGGCGGTTCTGTGCCATCAAGACCAGAACCACACGCCACCTTAACAGCTTCTTCCCGAGGGCTGTCTCTCCTCAACAAGCCCAATCACATATCTTACTATTTTAATCCATGCGTTTTCTATCATTTAAGTTTTTATCCTAGTTTCTGGTGATTTTATTGTCTTTATGAATGCTTTTATGAGTGCATAGCTGCATTTTTTAGTAAAAACTATTGGTTGTGGTAACCAACTACATGCTCTTTCATGTCCTGAGTGTCTTGTCTTCACTGTCGTATACGTATATACGTATACAGTATGTATGTTTATCTGTATCTTGTCGAGTGTGCTGATTCACCAGAATGAATTCCTGTGTGTCCTTGTGATGCATTTGGCAATAAAGTGTTTCTGATTGTGATTCTGACTGTTGCACAGCCGTAGAGAGGAGCAGAGAGGATTCTGAGCAGCCGAAGATGGAGAGTTGCCTCCGGCTGAAGGGTTATTTTATAGGCCTTAGACTAGAGTACCAATCAAATATTTTGGCCCAGAATCCAGATAGTGAAGGACAAAACCAAAAAGCATGGGATATTGTACCCTGTAGCACCTGACACCTATCACATAGTGGTGAGACAGAAGGGTAGTGTACCCTCTGACACCTGACACCTATCACATAGTGGTGAGGCAGAAGGGTAGTGTACCCTCTGACACCTGACACCTATCACATAGTGGTGAGACAGAAGGGTAGTGTACCCTCTGACACCTGACACCTATCACATAGTGGTGAGACAGAAGGGTAGATCCTGTGCAACCTGGACTTGGAAGAATGAAGACGTTGGGTGACTTTAAATTGGATCAGTTGGTGTCTGCTGTTAATTGAGCAGAGTTGTGGTTCTCTTATCCTCTCTCTGGATGCCACTGGTATTACCAGGGGAGGTCAGGTGATCACTGGTATTACCAGGGGAGGTCAGGTGATCACTGGTATTACCAGGGGAGGTCAGGTGATCACTGGTATTACCAGGGGAGGTCAGGTGATCACTGGTATTACCAGGGGAGGTCAGGTGATCACTGGTATTACCAGGGGAGGTCAGGTGATCACTGGTATTACCAGGGGAGGTCAGGTGATCACTGGTATTACCAGGGGAGGTCAGGTGATCACTGGTATTACCAGGGGAGGTCAGGCGATCACTGGTATTACCAGGGGACGTCAGGTGATCACTGGTATTACCAGGGGAGGTCAGGCGATCACTGGTATTACCAGGGGAGGTCAGGCGATCACTGGTATTACCAGGGGAGGTCAGGCGATCACTGGTATTACCAGGGGAGGTCAGGCGATCACTGGTATTACCAGGGGAGGTCAGGCGATCACTGGTATTACCAGGGGACGTCAGGTGATCACTGGTATTACCAGGGGAGGTCAGGTGATCACTGGTATTACCAGGGGAGGTCAGGTGATCACTGGTATTACCAGGGGAGGTCAGGTGATCACTGGTATTACCAGGGGACGTCAGGTGATCACTGGTATTACCAGGGGATGTCAGGTGATCACTGGTATTACCAGGGGATGTCAGGTGATCACTGGTATTACCAGGGGAGGTCAGGTGATCACTGGTATTACCAGGGGAGGTCAGGCGATCACTGGTATTACCAGGGGACGTCAGGTGATCACTGGTATTACCAGGGGACGTCAGGTGATCACTGGTATTACCAGGGGATGTCAGGTGATCACTGGTATTACCAGGGGAGGTCAGGCGATCACTGGTATTACCAGGGGAGGTCAGGCGATCACTGGTATTACCAGGGGAGGTCAGGTGATCACTGGTATTACCAGGGGAGGTCAGGCGATCACTGGTATTACCAGGGGAGGTCAGGCGATCACTGGTATTACCAGGGGAGGTCAGGTGATCACTGGTATTACCAGGGGAGGTCAGGTGATCACTGGTATTACCAGGGGAGGTCAGGTGATCACTGGTATTACCAGGGGAGGTGAAGCGATCCCTCATTTTTGCCTCAGTACTACAGGAGTTTGATCCTGTCTTGATCAAATATTCCAGTGATTTTCTCCAGCTACCCCGGTCAAAATCCTAGCTCAGATTACCGAGTGTATTTTGATATTTTGAGCTGGGCTCATTTTAATCCCATCTGGATTGACATCTGGTGTGTAACGCAATTACCGTTTTGCACATCTGGATTCCAAGAGCCATATACATGTAAGCATCATCATCATCATCATCATCATCACGCCCTAGATTAGATTAGATGATGAAGGATCCTCGTGGGGAAATTAGTTTCTTGCAGCAGCAAAAGTAATAGGATTCAGCAGGGAAAAGGCACATAGAGTATATCTATATCTATATATATATATATATATATATATATATATATATATATATATATATATATATATATGTATATATAAATAATAGGCACACAAATAGAATATACAATGAGCAAAAAGAGAGTGAGCTAGCTCATTTTAAGCACAGTTTGGTGCGTGAGACTCTTAGAAGAATAGAGCAGATTAGGGCAGGTTACTGAGAGTTGTGTCAGTGTTGCTGGACTGTTGGTGACATTGTGTGACATTATTTTCACAGACAGATGCCTGGATGGATGGATGACCATCTGGATGACGGACTGACATTAATACAGTATATGAATATATTAATATATGAATATATGAATATGCACGTGGGCCAAATCAAATGACTGGGCTCACCTGAAAATAATACCGATGCCGCCTGGAGAGAAGCTTTAGTTAGAAATGATTAGTATTTCAGAAAACTCGGGAAGCGATGCGACGGAATGAAAGCAGTGAAATAAATATGCGCTATGTTATTATTATATGTGCTTTAATATGAAAGCCCTTGTTTTTAAATTATCGAGTGGTTCATAAATCTCGCCTCACCTCTGCTCCACGGCGCTCTTCAGGCGATCGTTCTCGCTCTTCAGCAGGGCGGCTTCCGGACCCACGTGGGAGATCTTCTCATCGTCTGTCCCGTTGATGCTGGACGCCTGGTTGGTGGACGGGGTCTCGCGGCCAGACTCCTGGTGGGGGGGGGGGGGGGGGGGGGAGACTTTTTGAGCACAGTCGCAGCTTCCTATAAATGTCTGATAGGTCGAAATGTGTAAATGCGTCTCAAATAGCACCCCCACTGTGATAAGCACACGTGTTACAGCGTGTTAGGCCTTGGCCACACTGATCCGTCAGAAAATGGACAGAACGGATAGACGGATAGATTTATGTCCGTTGCATGTACAAGTAACCTACTTACTTGTACAGCAGGTGGCGGTAAGCACCTTAAAGGTGTCAGCGACCCGCCTATAAACCGAGAGAAGAAGAAAGCTGGCGTCAGCTAGCTGTTAGCTCTACTTATGTGGCAATAAAATGCCACCGAATGACCAGATTAGATGGTGAAATCAGACGGTGACACTGACTATCACGTTGTACAACAGCGGGATGGTGTACACAGCATTAATTATAACCTCCTTCACCGCCTCGGCCGCCATCTTCTTTGAAAAGTTGAAACAAATCTCGGAACGCCTCCTCTCGAGACCTCGACTCTGATTGGCTAAACGGACAGTGACTATCCGACCATCCGACCATCCGATACGTTCATCCAGAAAAAGTTCATCCCTCTTCAACTTTCTGTCCATCAAAACGTATGCAAACGTTCTGGATACGTACGCTTCTGAGTGCTCCACGGACAGTCGGACAGCTGTCATTGAAAATGAATGGAAGTGAACAGAGAAATGAACGCACACGGACAGACACCACGGATCAGTGTGGCCACGGCCTTAGAGTGTGCACTGTAACACACACACACACACACACACACACAGTAACACACACACACACACACACACACACACACACACACACACACACACACACACACACACACTGTAACACACACACACACACACACACACACACACACACACAACACATCAGCTCTGACAGTGGAGGGCTGAGGAGGGAGTGTTGCCAGGGTCCATCATGTCATATGGTCCAGTCAGCTTTCTGCTTCACAGAGCCGAGGCTGAGTCCTGCCATCTGGAGTTAGCTTAGCTTAGCTTAGCTTAGCTTAGCGGGGGCAGAGAGCGCCAGCTGGGGAGCCGGTCGGAGGCCTCCGGTCCAGCTCTCCAGCGCCATTTTCTTACACCACAGAATTACCAATCAGGGATCATTTGTGTAATTCTTTTTGACTAAAACGTACAGGAGCTTCTCATGTCAGCAAAACAATGTGGAGTGACACTGTTCCACTAACTGTGATCTCACTCACTCACTCACTCACTCACTCACTCACTCACTCATTCACTCACTCACTCATTCACTCACTTACTCACTCACTCACTTTAATTGATTTGTGACCGTGTTTATCCACCTCTGTGCTGCTTCCCAGGTGAGGTGATAAGTGGCTTGGAGATCACCTTTGACCTTCTACACCTCATCAGTCATTATGAATCACATGCCTGACTATTATTACGTAGGTGATCTCTGTGTTGTTTGTGTCTCGATGTTGCATATTTCATTCTGATTGTTTGTAAGTAACTGCCTGAGGTGCTGTAGCTGTCCCAAACAACACAGAGATCACCTACGTAATAATAGTCAGGCATATGATTCATAATGACTGATGAGGTGTAGAAGGTCAAAGGTGATCTCCAAGCCACTTATCACCTCACCTGGGAAGCAGCACAGAGGTGGATAAACACGGTCACAAATCAATTAAAATGACAGTTACAGCACCTCAGGCAATGACTTCCAAACAATCAGAATGAAATATTCAACATTGAGTTGTGCAAGAAGTCATGGTTGGGTTTGTGCCTCGTACAGATCTCTGTTTTTTAGTCTCAGCGTTGCTGCTAGTGCACTAGAACTATTATTATATATTATATATTATATATTATTATAACTAGTGCACTATAACTATTATATAAATATATATTATGTAAATATAACTATTCTGATTTGGACATTTGATCACGCTAAAAAGCACAATCTCTCAACACAGAGCCAAAGTGTGCTCAGGGGCACAGTGGCTCAGTGGTAGAGCTGTCGCCTCGCAGTCAGAAGGTCCTGAGTTCGATTCTCGCCTGGGACACTGTGGGCGCTGTGGTTGTGTTCCCCCCCATATCTTCAGTGCCTACTGCCCAGGTGGGGTATCTCGTCGTAAGGGCCTTTCTGTCTGTGTGGAGTTTGCATGTTCTCCCCGTGCTCCCCCAGGGGGGTTCCTCCGTATATAACCCCCCCCCCCCCCCCCATTAAAAACATGCAGAAGATCAGATCGTCATCGTCATCCGACCAGTGACGACAACATCCGAAGTCGGTCCCCGGGCGCTGTACGAGAAAGCGACCACTGCTCCTGGCCTGCCCCCCCGGAGGAAAGGACAAGCCAGGATGGGTTAAATGCAGAGGACAAATTTCACCGGCCACCGTCAGCATGTGTGTGTTGTGGCCGTCCGTGCATGTGTTGATGTGTAACCGTGTGACAATAAAGACGGGCTTGTCCGTCTGAAATCGTGTATTCAAATGTTTTAACGTCTCATTTCCACCGTAAGGGCAGAGAAATAAGCACTGAGACAGCAGAGGCGTTGTTGTACAGAGAAATAAGCACTGAGACAGCAGAGGCGTTGTTGTTACTGAATCACAATTCCAGACAGTCACAACTCGCAAGATGATCATTTACCTGGGAGTGATTACTTGACGTCTCCACTTTCTCTTGAGATTTATCCCTGGCCAGCTTGGCTGCTTCTTTCACTTCCTGGAACTTCTCTGCAAACTGGAAAGATATGAGAGGTGTGAGAGAGGTGTGATTAGATGCAATGTAAATAATTGTCTCTAAATTGGTGGGAGCTCAGGGCAGACTATAGAGCTGGAGGGTATGATGAGCTGAGAGATATGGGGAGCACATATTCAATCGACATCAACCCTGTTCCTAATGCTTTCTATTCCCCTGGTGATGTGCACATTGTGTGTGTGTGTGTGTGTGTGTGTGTGTGTGTGTGTGTGTGTTTTGTCCTCAGACAAAAACAGAAACAAATGTCAAAAAGTCCTCTCAGCTGCATCAGTGGTAGAAAGAGTACTTAAACATCCTACTCGAGTAGAAGTACTCCAGTACTGTTACTTTGCTGGTATGAAGTTGAAGTAAAAGTACTGGTGTAAATATCTACATAGGTCAAAGTAAAAAGCAGCTCGCTGAACTTGTACTCAAGAGTACAAGATACCGAGTTGCTTTTTAGAAAAGATCAAACTAGATTATTTTAAATAAAAGTAGAATTACTGTAAAAGTACACAACAAAGCTACTCAATTACAGACTAGAGCTGCAACAATTAATTGATTAGTCAACTATTAAATGAATCGCCAACTATTTTGATAATGATTAATCAGTTTGAGTAATTCTTTAAGGGTGGGGGGGATTCTCTCATTCCAGCTTCTGAAAAGTGAATATTCTCTGGTTTCTTGACCTGTATGACAGTCAACTGAATATCTTTGGGTTGTGGAGAAAACAAGATAATTGAGGACGGACGTCGGACGTTGTCTTGGGCTTTGGGAAACATTAATCGTCATTTTTCACCATTTTCTGACTTTTTATGTAGCAAACCTTGAGCTACAGCACTGTATAGAGAGCCGCAGGGATGACGTATTTTTGTAGTCGGAACGCGGAAGTCCCGGACTTCCTGGTTCTTCACTGTTTCTGTCTATGGGATTTTTGAATGGGTTTTTGCCGCGATGCTTCAAATAAGGTCTCTGGGCAACGCAAGCTTAATCAAACGCGAACCAGTGTTCAGCCGGATAATCTTCACACATGAGGACCACTTTCATGAGTTTTGAAGCGTAAATGCGAGCCCTAGAAGTAAAAAGCTTGTGCTAAGCTAATCCAGAACTACACACAGTGTCGCATAGGCTTCCACGTCACGTCACCACTCAACCTGGAGTGTTGTTGATGTGTGCGCTGCTGTGCACTGATTACTCCGGGCTGAACCAGGTGAGGGAAAGAGAATTTCCGTGTTCGTCCTTTGAAGTGATGACGTTATTGACGTATAATATATTTAGCCGTTTGCTAGCTAGCCGCCCTTTTAACGGCACGTAAAAGCTTAAAAACTCATAAAAGTGGTCCTCATGTGTGAAGATTATCCTGCTGAACACTGGTTCGCGTTTGAATAAGCTTGCGTTGCCCAGAGACCTTATTTGAAGCATCGAGCCAAAAACCCATTCAAAGATCCCATAGGCAGAAACAGTGAAGAACCCGGAGTGTTCGCATCGATGTTTTCCGGACTCGTTCCTGCGGCTCTCTATACACAGAGCCATGTGTGACCTCTGCTGACGCGTTTCTGGACGACTCACCTTGGCCAGCTGCTGCTCCGAGGCGAAGCCCAGCCCGAAGACGGTGTTGGCCCGGCTGTCGGCCCACTGGCCAAACTTCTGCGACGTCTTGGTGAAGGTCATGTTGGGTGTGATGGTGCTGTTGATGATCACCTGTCGGGGATAATGACCGGATCATCAATCATAATAATCTTAATTAACATAATCATAATAATCGTAATTAACATAATGAATCGTGACACGCTCATTTAGCTTGATTGGAAATCACATGGCAATCAATTAAGATGTGGGCTTCTAGCGTCAGTCACAGACGCACTTGCTCAGCAGGGTGCCAGCCAGGTGTTTGAGTTTTGAATGTCATGTGTTGTTTGTCTAGTCGAGACAGGGAGTTCCAGCAGCTGCTGATCAGCTGGTGATTCAAGTCCTACTGATTTGCCAAAGGACAAACTGCAAAGCTGTATTTAACACAATGATCATCTGCTACCTGAATTACTGCTTAACCAGCTGGGCACAAGCCAGCAGCACAACACCAAATTCTCCATAAACACAGGCTTTTGAGTTGGGAGGGACATGATACAACCTCATTAAACTCTGATGCATGTCTTGTTTTGACAGTTTCTCATGGTTTTGGCCCCACCTCCACCTGGAGAGTTGATCAAACAAAATAGTCAAAGTAGACATACTACTGTAGATATGTCTGGAGAGGTGATTGATTGTGTCCATATAGAGACAGTCAGCATGTGTGGGAACGCCCACAAAATGTTAAACGGCTGGCGCGCGAGTGGGGTAAAACCGGCCATATATCTCATGGGCTGACTCACCAAAGGAAGGTGCTGCGGCTCTAAACTACATGTTTGGGGGTTCTAGAGCAGAACACAAGACGTCTCTGTTCAGATGTGCGTTTACTGCGGTGGTTAAATCCCCGATCGTGTCTGCCTGGGCTGGGCTATCAGCTAAATTCTATCTTTGCTGAATGGATAGAACGGGGGATTTACCCCACCCTGACCCCGCCCCCATGCAGCCAGGCTGAGCCAGCTAACCCAGCGTCTATGACGAGACATCGCCTCAACCTATAGGAGCAGCTATTTTAGCCAATCAGCATTCTCAGTGAATGCAGCAGACTTTTGGAATGCTCTGCCGTTACGCGTACACACTAGTAACACATACAACATATTTAAACACAACCTTAAGCAATGACTTATTGACAATCAGTTGTGTCAGCATGAATTATAACTCAACTTCTCAATCTGTGTAATGGCTCATTTCCACCGCAGGTAGTAGCGCGATCCCGCTCCGCTCGACTCGATAAATTGTCTCATCCCACCGGTTTAAACTGTCCCAGCCCGGGTTGTATTGGGGTCGAGTCGTGCTACTTTTCGTACCTGCCTTGTCGGGGTTCTATTCTGTCAACCCGGGTTCATACGGTGACGTGAAAACATTGTAGACGACTGATTGGCCAGGCAGAATCGTGTTTACTCTATCTACTGACTGTCAATGCGCTGCATACCAGTTTAGTGGGCTTACATTCTCTTCTGTTATGTTATTTCCATCAGTCTTTGTGTTGCTGCCTTCGCCTTTGTGAAATAAAGTCGTGGCGGTGGTTTCAATTGTTTTCAGAGTGAAAAAAGTCCGCTGCTCAGCAAGCTCCTGTAGTTAGTTGAGCTGCAGCGCTCCGCTAGGCCGCAGCGGGTGTTTGGTGAAGCCGCGGTCTTGCCTGAGAGGCCGCGGGGTACAGGGCAGGCTTCACTCTGTTGCGCCTCTTCCGTCCGCACGCAGCGCAGCGCATGCCTGAGTTTGACTAACTACAAAGTGATATCCATTTTCCTGGCCGATTGTCACATTCGCCCATGTCCACTGTAGGTCATTTAGAGGCACCAGTATTTCATAAACAGTTTAAAAGTTCTGTGGATGGATTTAATTGTAACGTTATGTCTACTTCGGCTATAAGCGAAGGACAGATATGCGGGGGCGGGGGTGGGTGGGGGCAGATGATCCGCGGTGGAAGCAAAACGTCCATCGAGCCGAAACGATTAGAGCCGAGTGGGGACGAGCTGTGCAGGGCTGTTAAATGTGGTGGAATTGAGCCATAACAGTCTGAACTCTGTACTGCTTCATACTTCATACTTTCTCTTCTGTTTGTTATGCCAGGCCTGTTGTCCTCTTCTCTCACTAATTAATGACTGTTAGATTAATTATACAACACAAAGAGCTCTCAAAGGCTCTGCTTGTTTACACACTCTCTTATGAACACTTTGAACATGTCATTTGGCTGCAGGGACGATAATTGAACATTAACCCATTGGCTAACTAACACTGGCACATTTTCCTTGTGCTTAATTCATGTATATTGTGGGGTGTCCGGGTAGTGCAGCGGTAGTTAGATTCCCTGCCTGCCTACCAACATGAGGGTCGCAGGTTCGAGCCCCCGTGTTAACTCCGGCTTGTTCTGCATACATCCTAAGGGATTTCATCCGTCATTCATTTTTCCTTCGATGTTTTGAAAAATCCTTATAAAAATAGTTTTACTTGGTCAAATCAAGCATTTCAGCTATATTCAGAATCAGGAGAGGTCTTAGAACATCTCACTCAGACCTTCATCGCAAGATGATCTCTATGTTTTTCATCTTCTGTGCCTATCTCCAACACCTTAGACCAGACGTTCTCAAATGTTTTTCAGCCAAGGAGCCCTTACAAGATAGAAAATATACTGGGGACCCCCTCATTCTGACTTGTGATTTTGGGCTAAGCTCAATTGTTTCCACGTAACATGCTTGACTTTTAAATTGATAGGTTTGTTAGATTAGAATGTAATCCATGAACCATTTTAGATTTAAAGCATAACATATTTTCGTTGAACTATGAAGCTTTTGCACACACAAAAACGTTTTTATTTTTATTTTCCTGAAAACTCTTCGCAGACCCCCTGGCAAAGTACCACAGACCCCTGGGGGTCCCCGGACCCCCATTTGAGAACCACTGCCTTAGAGGAGTGATCACTCATACCTTGGGTGTGACTGTGATAGTCCACCTCATGTGAACGTTTGAGATTCTCTCTAGACTCCAAAGCAGTTTAAGTCCTAAAATCTCAGATACTTTGCGACTGTTAACTAAGAAAAACCTCCTTGCTCAAACTTGACTCAGGCCTATCTTCTCTGTCTTCCATAGATAGGGAAAGGCAGAGTTTCCACAATAACAATTAAACAATCAAATAATCCACCAGGATGCTGGAAGGCATGGAGATTTGTGGTGCAGCAATATAAACATGATCAGATTCACTGCTGGAGTGAGAGTCACTGTCTCACATTCCCTCCAGGATCAGAGAACACTGCTCTTAAAATGGACTCGCCTATCTCCTACACACACACACACACACACACACACACACACACACACACACACACACACACACACACACACACACACACACACACGACGCAGTAGCCATCGCTGACCCACTAACCTCTAAGTGGTCAAATAACTCCTTCCATATCTGCTACCAGACACGCTCAGCTGTTGGAGCTCTGCAGTGTCTCAGCTGCCAGAGAACATCTGCTGCAGTCTAAAAGTGTAAAGTAACAACGAGCTGCACGAGCTGCAGCGGCGCTAAGCAAGAGATGCTACAGTCACACAACGTCACGTCAGCACAACTCAACTGGGCTCCACTAAGATTCTAATTTAATTCCATACCACTAGGCCATTGAATTATGCATTACGGTCCCTGTTACTGTACCACAGCAAACACTCACACAACACACACACACACAACACACACAACAGACTCACACAACACACCCACACACACACACGACACACACACGACACACACACACACACACACACACACACACACACACACACACACACACACACACACACACACACACACACTTCTCCCTTCAGTCTAGCCTCACACAAGCACACAAACCCACATAAACAGAAGCTGGAAACAACATGTGCAAATGATCCTAACAATTAAGTAACAATGGCCGACAGTTTAATTACAATGCAGCCGTTGTCTCATAGCAACATGATGCTGAACATAGGATCTCCATCTCTCCCTCTCATCAGAGGCGGAGCTTCCGGGGCACAGAGACGCAGGAAGCACAGACTTCACACAAATGGGCGTCGGGGCTGATTTCATCCCATCGCAAGATTGTCTCTCTAGCTCAGTTTGTATTCGCTCCTCCAGGATTAAAGGACGAATGAATCTGATTTGAAATCAGCAGAGGCTTGATCAAATCAAAACAAGTGTAACCCGAGTCCGACCTCAGAGAGATCTCATCTCAAACAGCTCTGTGAATATTTAACCGACCTCATTGGTTTGGCTAAAAGGGAAGTCATTCGTTCAAATGTAACTCGTTCAAATGTAATGAGTGACTTTGGTGTGGCAAGACTTCCCCTTTTAGCCGAACCAATCAGGTCTGTTAAATATTCACAGAGCTATAATGACTGATTTAGCTAAGCCCTTTATGTTTTTCAGTTTCAATTAGCTTGCAGCTTGCGTTAGCTTTGCTTGGCTAACATGCCGGGGCTGCCAGACATCCTCCGTTCAAATAGGGCTCCGTGGTCAACAGTTTGCTTTTCAAATGAATTGTCTGTTATGTCTGTTGTGAAAATATCTGACGCTGAACACTATTTGGCAGCAGTCTCTTATTCGTCTCCTTAGTTTACCTCTAGCAGGCTGTCGGCAGGTTAAATCAAGCTTGGTTAGAGAACCGCAGCCATGTTTGACCTCAAACCAGCAGGCGACAACCAGTCCAGTTTCTTTAACACATGCCAAAGTGTAGCACTGATGTACTGTAGGGGGAAGAAACAAATAAATAAAAAAAGATGAAAAACGTATATACCAAACAACATCTGAAATATGTATGAAATAAGTAAAAAAGAAAATCTATATGCTATGTGTAACCTGCGTTGTGTTGACAGCACTGGCAGCAACTGGCCTTTATACTGGGGAGTGAGTAGAGATGGAACGATATGAAAATTTCACATCACGGTTATAGTGACCAAAATGCTCACGGTTATCAGTATTATCACGGTTTGTTAAAATGTGCTGAAAATGTCCAAAAAGTACTGATACACTCACAGAGATCATTTCACCAAGTTTTATATTGAAACCTCTGACCCAAAAAGGATTGATACACTCACTGAAATCATTTCTCCAAGGCTGCACGTTTGCATCTGGGAGACGGTTGCCAACTTTGGTTGATGATGGGACAGTATTTACCATGTTTTTCAAAGAACGGTAACCATGGTAACACGTTAATCACGGTACCACTGTTTTAATGATAATGACAATTTGAAACGGTACGGTTATCATAAGGAATTTGATCACGGTTGTCATTAAAACCGGTTATCGTTACATCTCTAGGAGTGAGTTTAACCAACTTACTCGCTACCACTCGGGACTCACAGTCATTCATTACATAATGTATAACCTATGAGAGGAAACATGAGGATATGAAAAAATAAATTGTAGATGTGCTCAGCTCAAAAAGGGAGACCGCAAGCTATAGTATTCTGTTTTGATTTGGAACATAATCAACTTCACACGTCTGAAACGACTGACACAGATCTAGGGTCTGCCTCAGTGTCCTCCTCAGCTCGCATCACCTCCAGACACAGATCTAGGGTCTGCCTCAGTGTCCTCCTCAGCTCGCATCACCTCCAGACACAGATCTAGGGTCTGCCTCAGTGTCCCCCTCAGCTCGGATCACCTCCAGACACAGATCTAGGGTCTGCCTCAGTGTCCTCCTCAGCTCGGATCACCTCCTGACACAGATCTAGGGTCTGCCTCAGTGTCCCCCTCAGCTCGCATCACCTCCAGACACAGATCTAGGGTCTGCCTCAGTGTCCCCCTCAGCTCGCATCACCTCCAGACACAGATCTAGGGTCTGCCTCAGTGTCCCCCTCAGCTCGCATCACCTCCAGACACAGATCTAGGGTCTGCCTCAGTGTCCTCCTCAGCTCGCATCACCTCCAGACACAGATCCAGGGTCTGCCTCAGTGTCCTCCTCAGCTCGCATCACCTCCAGACACAGATCTAGGGTCTGCCTCAGTGTCCTCCTCAGCTCGGATCCCCTCCAGACACAGATCTAGGGTCTGCCTCAGTGTCCTCCTCAGCTCGCATCACCTCCAGACACAGATCCAGGGTCTGCCTCAGTGTCCTCCTCAGCTCGGATCACCTCCAGACACAGATCTCGGGTCTGCCTCAGTGTCCTCCTCAGCTCGGATCACCTCCAGACACAGATCTAGGGTCTGCCTCAGTGTCCTCCTCAGCTCGGATCACCTCCAGACACAGATCTAGGGTCTGCCTCAGTGTCCTCCTCAGCTCGAGTGTGGAAGAGACAGAGTGACAGAGTGACAGGGGCAGCTGTGAGACTGGTGAGCTGGCCTGGGCTGCGTATCAGGTGGCACAGGAGGCGCAGAAAGAGGCTGTGCCGGGCGCTGGCCTGAGGGTCAGTCGGCCAGCGAGCGTCAGGAGAGAGTGGCCTGGTTATGTGTCTGCAGCCTGCACACAATCTGCACAGTCAGCTGAAGCTGAAACGAACATCAGAGATGTGTAGAGAGTCTGGCCGAAGAGCGGAACCGAGCACTGAATGCCGGTCAAATTCCTCTTTGGTCACGGACCAACCGGAGATAACATCTGAGATAACATCTGAATTAGTGGAGCAGGTAGCAAAATCATGCAAATTATCATACAACCATTAGGAGTGGGGATCACCAGATGCCCCACGATACGATACTTAAGTCACGATACGATACTTAAGTCACGATACGATAGCATTATTGCGATGTTGCTCATCTCACTTCAATCATTTTTATTGCAGCAAAATGGGATTGTCAAGCAGACAGACTGAGCAACACTGTCCTAAAACCATAAAGTCATAAATGCTGCATGAACTTGACAATTGGGAGTGAGGTGTTCCTCGCTGCACAGCAGGAGCGCTGGGAACAGGCAAGTGGAGAGGGAGGGTCAGAGAGGACAGCAGCAGGAGTGGGAGAGCGTGGAGAAAAGTGCCTTCAGGGTAAATACGACATGTACCAAAATAGATGAATGTACTCCAGGAAGAGCCATGTCAAAGAGATTACCCATCTCTGTCTGATAACGATGCAATCTGTACAAAGCTAAATAAAGATGTTTTGATAAGAGACCTGCCTGCAAGATAATAGGTGTTAATCAAGTTAACTCCACTTATCGTCAGTCATCTACACTTAATTGTCGCTCCAGAACATCTTGCTGATAACAGAACAGATCAGTCTTTCCTCTCTGGTGTCCAGCTGTGAGAGAGACTCACATGCGTTATCAAATCTGAGAAAAAGACAGGCGTCTGGGTATGCATGAATGTTCGAGCCCAAGTCCCGAGTCATCAGCGCTCAGGTCCAGGTCCAGTCACGAGTCCGGACAACGTGTCGACTCGACTAACACACAGTCTTGATGTGTTTGGGTCCTGTGAGATCTGGTAATCCTCTAACACTCTAACAACTCTAACAGGCCTTGAACAAGGGCTTGAAAAAAGTGCACGACTGAGAAGGTAGACAGATGCAGATATCTGTGCAGGTAATCTGTGTCATTTATGCTCGGAGCAAAAGGTGACAGTCCACCGACGTCAGTGGAGGCATCTCGTTGCCATCGCGCCCCGACAATTTCCCACAGAGCGAAGACTGCAATCACCATGGAAACCACTAATCCAGCCTCTCAGCTACCAGAGGAAGTAGACCTGAAGAAGAAGAGCTACACCAACACCATGCTATGGTATCTATTTAGAACATGCACCATTTAATCTCTACATCATGTTCTGCTCATGTTGGGGCGGTGCTATCGAGTATGCTGAAGATTTCAATTTAGCCGTGACACACAGAGCTGGGATTGTTTGGGAGATTCATGGCATGTGTGTGTGTGTGTGTGTGTGTGTGTGTGTGTGTGTGTGTGTGTGTGTGTGTGTGTGTGTGTGCCAGAGATGGGGACTTGGACTTGGCACTTGGACTTGAGTCGCACTTAAGTCACCCACACAGTGACTTGAGACTTGACTTGAGACTCGTCCTTCAAAGACTTGAGACTTGACTTAGACTTGAGGTTTGGGACTTGTGAACAATCTTTATTTTTAATTGTATTTTTTTGTTGCATTAACATTAAGGAAAGGTCTACTCATGTCATCCACTCAACTGCACACTGTATGCTAATAGATAAGGAGTGAAGATAATACAGTAGATGCTTTGAATTCCTTAGTTTTAGCTATGCAGTGTTCTAAGCAGACTGGATGGTATGCATCAGATGATAGAACGCTCATCCATAAGAGACTTGAGACTTGACTTGGGCTCTAGCTCAAAGACTTGAGACTTGACTTGGACTTGCAAAAAATGACTTGTGAACATCTCTGGTGTGTGCATGTGCGTGTGTGTGTGTGTGTGTGTGTGTGTGTGTGTTTTCAGATATTGAGTGCTGAGGGGGGAAACATCATTAAGAGTGGGTCTCATCGGGGCCATATTAGCACGCAGGCTATCAGGTTCTGAAGTACCGCGGCCACATGCAGGCAGGGGCCCGCGGGTCTCTGGACCTAATTAAAAGAGCCTAAAAGTGAATTGAACAGCACTCTGCACTTTGCTGTGTGCGGCTTTCAAGGGCAGGCAGGTTGTGCGTATGAGCCAACAGAGGACAACTCAAGTGTGTTGTTTTTGTATTATGAACCAATCAGAATGTTAAGTGGTTAGGAGGCTCTTTGCTGGTGTTCAGCTTCTGATGTCAGGCTACCTGACAGCCAATCAGGGAACCCAACGGTTCTCTAACCTCTAGGGGGCAGGCTCGTTTGAATGCATGAATAACCAGAACTCATGGGACTCTGGTCGGCAGCAGAAGAAAAAAAATCCCTTTCCGCCCCCTGCAAGCTCTGCCATAGAGAGCCGCAGTAACGAGTCCGGAAATCATCGATGCTAACAGCCCTGGTTCTTCACAGTTTTTGCCTATGGGAGTTTTGAACGGGTTTTTGGCGCGATGCTTCTAATAATCTCTCTGGGCAACGCAAGCTTAATCAAACGCGAACCAGTGTTTAGTAATATCATCTTCACACACGAGGACCACTTTTACGAGTTTTGAAGCTTTTACGTGCCGTTAAAAGGGCGGCTAGCTAGCAAACGGCTAAATGGGACTACACTGTTGAGTCGATGGGGATATATACGTCAATAACGTCATCACTTCAAAGGACGAACACGGAAATTATCTTTCCCTCACCTGGTTCAGCCCGTTCAGCCCGGGGTAATCAGTGCACACATCAACAACAGTCCAGGTTGAGTGCTGACGTGACGTGGAAGCCTATGCGACAGTGTGTAGTTCTGGATTAGCTTAGCTCGAGCATTTTACTTCTAGGGCTCGCAGTTACGCTACAAAACTCATGAAAGTGGTCCTCATGTGTGAAGATTATCCCGCTGAACCTTGGTTCGCGTTTGATTAAACTTGCGTTGCCCAGAGACCTTATTTGAAGCATCGCGCCAAAAACCCATTGAAAAATCCCATAGACAGAAACAGTGAAGAACCAGGAAGTTCGGGACTTCCGCATTCAGCCTACAAAAATACGTCATCCCTGCGGCTCTCTATTGGCAGCGACCGACCGGCTCTGACCATTTATGGATTTTATTTCCGCTCCCTGCGTGTCGCTCTCAAATCCCTCCGTCGCTATGAAACAGCAACAACGTTAGCTCGTTGCTACCAGTTGCTACACGCTGAGAATGAAAATGAGTTTTACTACACACCGCTGTTATTCGGCTTTCCGACAAATTTTCGATGCAAGTCGAAAGTCTGTCTGTAGACGTTACCTGACAGCTAAGGTGCTGAATGCAAACTTGCTCGATTAATATCTGGTAACTATTAATGTCTGATTCAATTCAAAGTCATCTGTAGATTCAAAGACCAAACTACCCCAAATTTGTCCATCGGTTTCTCCACTGTGTGACATGCAAAGGTGCAGAGGGCTCTCATCTGGCTCTGTCCTCATTTACAAAAAAGAATTGTTGTGAAATATTCGAGAATTTCCAGTGGTCTTCCAGGGTCTGTGGAGAGGACACTCCCCGTGGTAGCTGTACACCTGAGGAACAATTGGCCTTCATGCTTGGTATGATAGCTGCCAAGAGATGATTCTAACAGATTGGAAAACACCTTTCAGACATGGCTCAATGAAATGATTGTAATCATACAGGAGAGAGTCCACTTCAATCATCACAAATCATACTCATCCCTCTCTCTGACATTCTTACACACACACACACACACACACACACACACACACACACACACACACACACACACACACACACACACACACACACACACACACATACCTTGGATCCATCCACACTGATGATGCGGTAGCTGTTGCGCGTGTTGTCGTAGAAATAGGAGACGGTGACGGCCTGCTTGCTGGCAGGGACCCAGTTCTTCTTGGTGGTCGGGTCAATCTGGAAGACGTGGGCCCTGGTGGTGAAGATGGGCTGCTCCCTGCACAGCACAGAAGAGGAGGAGGAGAGAGAGAGAGAGAGGGGGGTGACTGCAGGTCAGATAAAACCACAGAAGAAGAGGAGAGAGAGAGAGAGAGAGAGAGAGAGAGAGAGAGAGAGAGAGAGGGGAGTGACTGCAGGTCAGATAAAACCACAGAAGAAGAGGAGAGAGAGAGAGAGGGGGGTGACTGCAGGTCAGATAAAACCACAGAAGAAGAGGAGAGAGAGAGAGAGGGGGGTGACTGCAGGTCAGATAAAACCACAGAAGAAGAGGAGGAGAGAGAGGGGGGTGACTGCAGGTCAGATAAAACCACAGAAGAAGAGGAGGAGAGAGAGAGGGGGGGGTGACTGCAGGTCAGATAAAACCACAGAAGAAGAGGAGAGAGAGAGGGGGTGACTGCAGGTCAGATAAAACCACAGAAGAAGAGGAGGAGAGAGAGAGAGGTGGGGGTGACTGCAGGTCAGATACAACCACAGAAGAAGAGGAGGAGAGAGAGAGAGGGGTACAATAACACATGTCTGTGTTGGTGTACCAACACACTGGAACCAGAGATGTCACTGCTTCCAGTGTGTTGGTGTACCAACACACTGGAACCAGAGATGTCACTGCTTCCAGTGTGTTGGTGTACCAACACACTGGAACCAGAGATGTCACTGGTTCCAGTGTGTTGGTGTACCAACACACTGGAACCACAGATGTCACTGGTTCCAGTGTGTTGGTGTACCAACACACTGGAACCAGAGATGTCACTGCTTCCAGGTCACTGGATCGAGGAAGAGAGCTAGAGATATACTACCGATTTTGCAATGATACAAGGCTGATTGAAAAGCGTCATATGTTTCCTTCCTATCCACCTTATTTCTAGCTGCCATGATGCCTGATGGGTGCTTCTTCCGCTTCCGGTGTAATAGACTGTTTTACAGTCTATGGTTTTAACTTGACAAAAAAAACGTCTATGAGGATTTTACAGCAGAGCCATTCTGCTCTACAGCCGTGTCGTTCGGGTGCTGGGATAACGTAATGCATTGTGGGTAGTCGGCTACTGTGGCTAATGCTAGCGGCTAGCGTAATAGTTACTTTACATGGCAGTAAAACGCCACTGAATGACCAAATTGATTTAACTTTTAACCATTTCGAGTAACACTGTTTCCATACGGACCCCCAGCGTTGGTTAGTTGTTTATAACGTGACTATATTTATAACTTTTATAACGTACTCCAGTTTCCGGTTTATGATTCGGGTCTGCAGCCGAGTATAACAAAGGAAATGGCAAGCTGCAACAATAAGTCACGTTAAACCGGACCTTGTACCCACAATTATTTGTTACAGTGGGGCATTCAAAAATAAGGTGGATAGGTTCTCATTAAACACACTCATCCTTCCCAGTTTCTCCATCGCCGACAGCTCAAGAATTCTTCATTTTCTCAGCGTGACGTGAAAAACCTCCAATCTGTTTCTGTACGACTTGATCTCTGAGAGTGTCAAGTAGGGATGTTCATTTCGAAAAATTTCCATAATCGAAAATCGGGAAAATTAACGATCAATTATCGATTAATCAATTATCGATAGCGTAATAATAATAATAATAATAATAATAATAATAATAATATATATATATATATATATTTTTTTTTTACTCTGGTCTGGTAATAACGTTGTGCGTTCTCGGCCAGCTATAATGGCGATGCCACTGTGTAGTAAGAATATCAGACACTAGCGCTGTGGCCAGGTAAACAAACATGTTACATGTCAGGTTACATGATGTAAGGCAATCGGCTTAGCTGACAGCACAAGAGTCAAATCAACAGGCCTGAGCCTCACTGAGGTCCGCAGACCGCCGGGTGCGTTTGTTTGTGTCCCCGGCGCATGCCGGTGTGAATTCCCCATGTTTAAAACAGTTTTGTTGGCACAAAGGCCCGTGCCCAGCCAGAAAACTAGAGACTATATGAAGCTCCACCTCACGTTAGTCGGCTGTGCAATGGAGTGGGGCGAGGAGGAACGAATTCCACCCAAACCTAGTCCGCAATTTTTTTTTTCTTTTCTTTTTTAGAATAACAATAATCGATCCAAATTCCACATGATCGATTCAATTCCTTAACGATCAATTATCGATTTGCGATAATTGATGAACATCCCTAGTGTCAAGTAATGGGTGTAACACTGGTCGAAGTGATGAACTCAAACACATCACTAGACCCTATGACAGTGGCATCATCTCTGTGTGATCTGCCTCCTAGTGGCGAGGAGCTGAACTCGTTCTGAGCGTTTTCAGAAGAGCATCAACAGGTTCTCCCCGAAAAAGCATGGTGGGTTACTGTTAGTGAATGAAAGAGCAGAACCAGAATCAGAATCGGCTTCCTCAGCCAAGCATGTAAACATACAAGGAATGTGACTCCGGTTTGTGCTGCTCTCAATGTACTCACACACTCTCTCTCTCTCTCTCACACACACACACACACACACACACACACACGAAAAAGCGATGCAATTAGAGCGCGTGTGAGACTTTAATGATCTCAGAATGAAAGATTGCAGTGGAGCTGCTCCTCTTCTTCATAGCATTCCTACAGCTCACACACACATCTCATATCACACACTCCTCTCAAGACTCTGTCATTACCCTTCACACACACACACACACACACACACACACACACACACACACACACACACACACACACACACACACACACACACACACACACACACACACACACACACACACACACACACACACACAGCATTGCGTTGGGAGCAGTTGTATGAAATGTCTTCACTAAATCTCCCCTCTCTCTTTCCTCTATCGAGCATCAAAGCTGCACTTAAATCAGCTTTTCTCACGTTCTCACTCCAGATTCATGATTAAATGCTGTGTGGTCGCACACATTAATATTGCACGCACAACTAAAAGTCAAATGAATAAATAAATCACATGTATAAAACAGGTGGCGTTATTGAAAGTGAAACACTAATGCACTCCACCATTGGCTTTTTAAACTCTCCTGGTTCACATCTCAGAGGCTTGTAGTTGAGATGTTCCAGGAGGGAGGCATGATTCATGAAGGCGTGGCTGCATGAGAGTGATCAGAGGGACCTTCATCAAGTTCATAATGGAGGAGGCGGGCGAGGAAGACAGGGGGCGACAGAGGGGAAGTAACGACCGCCTGCGCATGTGTCGGAGGAAGCATGGTGCTAGTCTACGGCTCTCCCAAACGATCAAACAGCAAATAGAAAAGCTTTCATTAACAGGTTATTAACAGGCTGAACTGCTGCTGTGTTTTGTCAATCTGCAACAGAGAGCAACAAGATGAACACTATATGAAAACATAACGGATTATCATTTGACTGGAGGGCTGGGCGATGTTTCCATATTATCCTTTATTGTCTTTCAGTGGAATCAAAGACATTTTAATATTCGTGACACATTTTTGCTGTCTAATTTGATGATGACAAGCAAACAATTTCACTTGAAAACTGTCATTTGAATATTTCCGTTTTGTGTCATCACATCACACCTAACATTACCATTCGGTTCAACGGGATGAACATTAATTGGATGATTATTTCATGTGATTTTTGCGTACATTAACCATAATTGTGATATATTATGATAGAGAAAAATCCTTGATGATTGTGATATTGATTTCAACCTCATCGTCCAGCCCTCCTTTAACGCACCAACATGAAAGTGATGTCAGAGCGACATGCAGCGAATATCCATGAGCTAATAAAGCTTTAACTTCCACTGGGACTATGATTCTGACAGCAATGAAAGCCTCAAGAATTCACTGTCCCCTTTAAGCCTGACCTCAGTCCTCCACACACACATACACACACACACACACACACACACACACACACACACACACACACACACACACACACACACACACACACACACACACACACACACACAAACATTAGGTTGATTGATTTCACTGGATAAAAGGCAACATGCTTGTTGTCGGGAGGCCATAAAGGCACAATTGGCCGTGTCTGTGGGCGGGAAGCCGGATATGTGTCCTGGTCGCTGCACTAGTGCCTCCTCTGGTCGTTCAGGGCGCCTGTTCAGGGGGGAGGGGAACTGGGGGGGAATAGCATAATCCTCCCACGTGCTACGTCCTGGCCGGTGGAACTTCTCGCGGTCAGGTGAAAAGAAGCGGCTGGTGACTGCACATGTATCGGAGAAAGCATGTGCTAGTCTACGGCTCTACCCCAGATGAGCAGAGGGGGTGGAGCAACGACTGGGACAGCTGGGGGAATAAAAAACGTGATCATAAAAAGAAGGGAAAAAAGGGACCATGTAAACGTGACGTTTTTGGGTTTGAATCTGACCCGGGTTTGAGTCTGACCCGGGTTTGAATCTGACCCGGGTTTGAATCTGACCCGGGTTTGAGTCTGACCCGGGTTTGAATCTGACCCGGGTTTGAATCTGACCCGGGTTTGAATCTGACCTGGGTTTGAGTCTGACCCGGGTTTGAGTCTGACCCGGGTTTGAATCTGACCCGGGTTTGAGTCTGACCCGGGTTTGAATCTGACCCGGGTTTGAATCTGACCCGGGACCTTTTGTTGCGGTTCTTTCTTGTCTCTCTCTCTCCTTTGATCTGTCCAATAAAAAGGCAAAAAAATTAAAAACTAAACAAAAAGTTTAAAATGGAGGCAGATTCAAGACTTTTGAAGATGGCTGATGCTTTCTCCTGCTGACGCTCTCAGGCAGTCGACTCGGTACCCCATGTGGTGCCTTTCAATAATTTACAGGTGTGTGTGTGTGTGTGTGTGTGTGTGTGTGTGTGTGTGTGTGTGTGTGTGTGTGTGTGTGTGTGTATGCACTTGTCTCATGGGGTGCAGGTCTGAGTCAGTCCCCACCGTCTGCACGCACACACACACACACACACACACACACACACACACACACACACACACACACACACACACACACCTCAGTCCTGTCTACACTGTGTTTTGTTAACTGTCAAAAAAAAGTAGAATATGTTGAGAGCCAGAGAGCCAGATGCTGCATTTGTTTCTGGTCGGAGGTGGGAGGTGGGAAACGTGTCCTCTCCGACCTACCTACGTTCCAGCATATATGATATGGCTTCATTTATTTATTTTACATTTAATGATTAATTAATCTGATGATTAATTAATGTGTATATTAATTCATCTTTTGTTGAAGTTTCAATAATACAGAGAAGTAGGAGAAAGCCAACAAGTGTGAATCCAACTTGAGGGCTTTCTCTTCCCTGAGCATGTTGGCATGCCATACATGTACTAAACTACCTACATCAAGTTCCCTCTCAGGAATATCAAGCAGGTCATAATGTCATGCATGACTGAGCCTGTCTGGCTCCTTGCTGGCAGAAGAATGAGCTGCATCACTACCTGAGATTTACCTATTTCCCATCTAATAAGTCCAACGTTTGCTGTCAACTCGGCTTAGAAAAGGATCATCTCACAGCTTAAAGGAGACAGGAGGACATACTGTATAATGTATTGTTGGATTATTATTACACCATGTCCTTTTTTTGTATCAAGTTCTTTTCTGAATTTTCTTCCTCCCATTTTCTCCCCAATCTCCTCCTCCTCTGCCAATCTGGGGAGAGCCGTAGACTAGCACACGCTTCCTCCAATACATGTGCGGAGTGAGGAGTTTCCCCAGCAGGACATAGTGCGTCACTTTTTTTAAAACATTTTCAGCCCATTTTAACCGTGATAATTCTGGTCACCATAATCGTCATACAAAACTTTCGTATCATCATCGTTTCATCTGTAAGTGTGAATAACAGCATAGGAGAGTGGCTGCCATCATTTCACAGCAAGTCTGGAAGGAACTTTCATGTAAGGAGTTGAATCATCTTGTATTTGTTTCATGCGCGCCTGTAGTTATATTTGGGCTCGTCTTCCCAGTGAAGCCATCGAGTGTGAAAACTAGCTGGTCTGGATTCCTGGGCAGAAGAATCCACTCCAGGCTCATTCTACCTACAGACACGAATGTCAGCCATCAAAATAATCTAGCGAGCTGCAAGTCAGCTGTCAATATCTCGCCAAGTCAGTTGAGAATGCGAGGCGAGTGTTTGAACGGACCAATGAAACGACTGTGGTCACTGCCACAGAGACACCCTGCACGGCTCAACAGCCACAGAGACATGCACTGCTACATTCTTCACATTCCTACCATGACTCAACACAGGAACGCTGCTCTACCTGCTGTGGATGTCACTGGGGCATGGACACATGACAGGACATATGCTGACACATGGACATATGACGAGGACATATGCTGACACATGTATGACAGGACATATGACACATGAGCCGTTTTCCCACATGCGCTTTATACCGGGAAATGACCAGAAAGCTGTAAATGCCTTCATGTGTGAAAGTTGTTTTCCGGTATAAGTGCGACCCCGTCATCGCGGACATTTCACCAGTTCGGAGGTTGTCAGAAGAGCGGTGTGTCTGCTAATCGTGCGTTCCTTTATCGCAAAATAACTGGGATGTGGAGGCTAAATGACATCACATCCGTTTTGTTAGCGTTCCATTTGCAGAAAACTTGAGCTGGGAAGTTCACTGTTCATTGGTCAGATCCAGTCACTAGCCAGGCTAGCCATTGTTAGCAATAACAATTGACAACATGGCATTTCGCAGCATTCTGCGCATACAAACACTGCAGCCTCATGTCCACACAGATAGAAGTTATGCAGTGCTGTGTGTACAGCTGATTTAATGAGACACAAACAAAACAGAAGTGCTAAACAACATTACTACGATTATAACTACTGTTGTTGTGTGGTGTGTGTGTGTGTGTGAGTGCGGCTTGTTCTGAGAGTCTTGAAAGCAGCCCAACGCTTGTTGAGAAAGCAAATGCACGAAGCGAAATGTGGAAGTATTTTGCTTACTTACTGTACGTTGCTGACAGCGAAGGCAAGCCCGGACACATCAAACGAAGCCAGTCTGTAAAAAGTGCTTCAACGCGACGCAGGTGAACGGATAAACATCGAACCAGCCAGGCTATTTCTCTCAGACACGGATCCCAACTTCTTCAAATATTTCAGTTCAAAGACTGGTTAGCGAATGTGAAGGATACAACATACATGCCCTCTTAAGTCAAACGAGTGTGATTTATTGTGTGACAAGCAAAATTATTTCACCATCTGAGTTTTGCCGACCCCCAAAATAAGGACGATTCCCCATCCAAGTCCCCACCCGCTCTGCAGGACATATGATGACATGTATGACAGGACATATGACACATAGACGCATGACGGGATTGGGGGATTCTCTATCCTAGTCTGAGCAGCTGCCCTCCTCTCTCACCACAAGAAGAGAGGCATCTTACCACGGAGCCATTACGCCATATAATTAGTTGCCATGCCATTTGTGAATAAAGCTCGCTCGTTAAACTTTACCCACTGGTATGACACGACAGGACATATGACACATGGACACATGACAGGACATGATGACACATGACAGGACATATGACACATGGACACATGACAGGACATTATTATACATGACAGGACATATGATGGCACATGTATGACAGGACATATGACGACGCATGGAAACATGACAGGACATATGACACATGTATGATCGGACATAATGACATGTATGACAGGACATAATGATGACACAATTAAGTAATATTTGTGTATGTCATCTTGTTGTCCTCTTACACCATATCTGACCATTTTATTCCTGGATGAGGTGGACTACACACACTGTTAGCGTCTGGTGAATCTCCGTGGTGAAATCAGTTGTCTACATGGTGCACAACTACAGTGTCTCCTTTTCTCTACTGGCCTTTTATGGAAGTGTCAATTCTGCCTTGGAATGGCTCGGGAGTGAGATGATAGCATCAACGTAGGCAACACAAAGTGTCTGGGTTCTATTCCATGGTTCCATGGTAGGAGGAGCATGATGGTAGGAGGAGTAGGAGGAGTATGATGGTAGGAGAAGTATGATGGTAGGAGGAGTATGATGGTAGGAGGAGTATGATGGTAGGAGGAGTATGATGGTAGGAGGAGTATGATGGTAGGAGGAGCATGATGGTAGGAGGAGTAGGATGGTAGGAGGAGTAGGAGGAGTATGATGGTAGGAGGAGTATGATGGTAGGAGGAGTATGATGGTAGGAGGAGCATGATGGTAGGAGGAGTAGGAGGAGTATGATGGTAGGAGAAGTATGATGGTAGGAGGAGTATGATGGTAGGAGGAGTATGATGGTAGGAGAAGTATGATGGTAGGAGGAGTATGATGGTAGGAGGAGTATGATGGTAGGAGGAGCATGATGGTAGGAGGAGCATGATGGTAGGAGGAGTATGATGGTAGGAGGAGTATGATGGTAGGAGGAGTATGATGGTAGGAGGAGCATGATGGTAGGAGGAGCATGATGGTAGGAGGAGTATGATGGTAGGAGGAGTATGATGGTAGGAGGAGTATGATGGTAGGAGGAGTATGATGGTAGGAGGAGTATGATGGTAGGAGGAGTAGGAGGAGTATGATGGTAGGAGGAGTAGGAGGAGTATGATGGTAGGAGGAGTATGATGGTAGGAGGAGTATGATGGTAGGAGGAGTATGATGGTAGGAGGAGCATGATGGTAGGAGGAGTATGATGGTAGGAGGAGTATGATGGTAGGAGGAGTATGATGGTAGGAGGAGTAGGAGGAGTATGATGGTAGGAGGAGTATGATGGTAGGAGGAGTATGATGGTAGGAGGAGTATGATGGTAGGAGGAGTACATCCAGGTGCTATTAAGTGCACATCCATAGAATAACATGAATGAGACTGCAACACTATCATACAATCTGTTCATTAGTGAGACAGCATCTCAATGGGCCTTCATAACAGCATTGTCCAGTTTAGTATTATGTTCTTCCCTCTGAATCCTCCAGGGGGCTAAAACCCGACACCTGAATGAGCATCATGTGTTTCCAGTGAAAGGCACCACATTATATGACCTGATGAAAACAAACTGGCTGCCGCAGATTTCTCACTAATAAAATATCATTTCTGAAGCAATACCAAAGTGAACGTCCCTTCCTGCTTCAGCACTGTACCAGAGATTTTCCTCTGCCATTTATTTTCCCATAGACATTTTCGTAAAATGCTTATAAAAAATAAGTTTTACTTGTTCAGATATATTTAGAAACAGGAGAGATCAGATAACATTTCACTCGGACCAAAACCAAATGTGGGTTTAAAGAAAATGTCTTTTCAACATTTTGTTTTTTGTTTTGGTCTGAGTGAAATGTTCTATGGTCTCTTCCGATTCTAAATATATCTGAACCGTTTGGTGTGACCCAAGTAAAACTATTTTTATAAGCATTTTACAAAATGTCTATGGGAAAATAAACAGCGGAAGAAAATCTCTGGTACAGTGCTGAAGCAGGAAGTGACGTTCACTTTGCCTCTCTATTGGAAGCTTCTTCTTTTTTGCCTGCTGCATGTTTATGGGAAGTGGACACATTAGATGATATTCTAAGTTCCAATGTTACTTTGGTATTCAACAATACAAAGGACAGACTGTCTCCAAGACAACATCAGTTACTCAGATCATTATTCTGCGGGGGGATATGAATAAAAGAATAGCCTTGAACGCAGTGTGACAAACACAACGATTGGCCTTCAAGTACTTTAGTGGCACAGGCTGCTCTGCACACGTGAAGAACATGTACGGAGCAGAACACTGAGCAGACATCTCATTTGTTCTCTATTTCTCTGCCGGCGCTGATAACAATACAGTCACAAGAAGGAGCATGAAGGAACATCTTCTTCCAAATGTGTCAGAGAGGGGAGACAAAAATACACCTGGGTCGCGAGGTGGTACATCGAGGTGGTGGCTCCGGTAGCGTGGAGATGACATGAGTTTGACGTGAAGGACATGAGGTAGGAAGCAGATTTGTTGTGACAAATGGAAAAATATAGCCCTCACAACTGAACGTCAATGACTTGAGTTGTCCTTATAGTAAAAATAATTGAGTGTCCATCTGTCAGAAGAGGAGAGTGGAGGCTCCCTCCATCATGGGAGTCCTGCTGGAGTGCAGAGACGTCTCATTAGCGAGACGAGTGTTATGTCTGGTCTGAAAGCTCAGGGGATCACCAGCACCAGAGCCACCTGCGCTTTGATCCAATAGGCTGCTGGCTGTACTAATGATGTCAGGAGGTCAAAGGGCACATCGTCCCTCAGACAGCGTCAAAGACGACGGGATTTCCTGATCAACCGAAGCGATACTTAAATCGAAAGTACGCTGATACTGGACATGAAGGAATCGACCGGTTACAAGGACACACAAAGTATCATCAAAGATCAACGGTCGCTTGAGATCATGCTTGCTGCAAATTATATTTTGTCTTTCTAAATCCATTCAATGTTTGTATTAGGAGGGAGGGCAAGAGAGAGAGAGAGAGAGAGAGAGAGAGGGATAGAGAGAGAGAGAGAGAGAGAGGGATAGAGAGAGAGAGAGGGATAGAGAGAGAGGGAGAGAGAGAGAGAGTCAATGTGTACACCAGTGGCTGTGTTTGTTCTGTTATCGAGAACTCTTTGTTACTTTACACTAACCAATCCTACATCATTACATATCGTCATTATTGCCAGTGTATTATTACTGTTTTTATTAGCATCATTAAATGTTATCAGCGTTATTGATGACGAGGCTGTCAGAGCTTTGGCAGTAGAGTCTCTTCTGAACTGTACTTCATGCCAATTATACAGCTCAGTGAGTCGGACAGAGAGAATGAGAGTGCCATGACCCAAAGACAAGCCAGACTCGAACGCGCGACCACACCACATGTCCGCCCGCCCCCGCCCCCGTGCCTGACCACGCCCCGCCCCGCCGAGGCTCCGGGACGCCGTGCCCCGTCTTCATCTCAACGGCAGGAGGAACAGGAAGTGCGGAGGACGGAGGCCTCCAAAGAAGCACAGCGGCGCAGCAGATGGCCTGCTAGGCGAGCCCTCCACCATCTGGTGAGGAGACCAATCCCCCCTCAGTCTGTCCCCTTTCAATTCACCTGTTTGTTTTACAGTAAAGTCAGTTTCAATTCAGCCATTTGTTTCACAGTAAAGTCAGTGTCAATTCACCTGTTTGTTTTACAGGAAAGTCGGTTCAAGATACAATGCTTCAGCATGCGCTGGGACGCGTCATCAGTGATGTTAACTGGGGTCGTAAGGTGTTTCGGGTCTGTCCAACATCATACACCCTCGCCCAGTAGACCCAGCCGAGGCCGATTAAGACCCCGACCCTCGTCCCAGAAGCAGCCGCTCACGGATCAGCCTTCCTACTCTGTCTGCAGCGTTGCCCGCGGAAGGGCTGATCACACCCAATCCGCTGCAATAGAGCTAATGCTACACCGCAGCATTGAAAGACCCTTCGGTGCATGGAGGGCTAAGGCTCTGTGGGTTAATCCAGGCCGCGCTCCTCCTTCGTCTCACCAGACCCTCCCAAAAGGCAATCCTACCATGCCGCACCATAGACAAAGAGGATGCCTCAGGACCTCAAGCCGGCCTGTGCGCTGCACGTCATTCGCCTGCAGCGAGCACCTCGCTCTAGCCTGAAGGACCCCAGGCCGCGCCGATCTTTATACAGCTTTTCAGGAGGCTAATCCGTAGCGTTTGTGGATTTCTCCCTCACGAGAGAGCCAGGCTGGGGTGCTAAGTCAGTGTCAATTCAACTGTTTGTTTTACAGTAAAGTCAGTGTCAATTCACCTGTTTGTTTTACAGTAAGGTCAGTTTCAATTCACCTGTTTGTTTTACAGTAAAGTCAGTGTCAATTCACCTGTTTGTTTTACAGTAAAGTCAGTTTCAATTCACCTGTTTGTTTTACAGTAAGGTCAGTGTCAATTCACCTGTTTGTTTTACAGTAAGGTCAGTTTCAATTCACCTGTTTGTTTTACAGTAAGGTCAGTTTCAATTCACCTGTTTGTTTTACAGTAAAGTCAGTGTCAATTCACCTGTTTGTTTTACAGTCAATTCAGTTTCAATTCACCTGTTTGTTTTACAGTAAGGTCAGTTTCAATTCACCTGTTTGTTTTACAGTAAGGTCAGTTTCAATTCAGCCATTTGTTTTACAGTCAATTCAGTTTCAATTCACCTGTTTGTTTTACAGTAAGGTCAGTTTCAATTCACCTGTTTGTTTTACAGTAAATTCAGTTTCAATTCACCTGTTTGTTTTACAGTAAAGTCAGTGTCAATTCACCTGTTTGTTTTACAGTAAGGTCAGTTTCAATTCACCTGTTTGTTTTACAGTAAATTCAGTTTCAATTCACCTGTTTGTTTTACAGTAAAGTCAGTGTCAATTCACCTGTTTGTTTT
>NC_139645.1:1330153-1335153 GCF_964638095.1 Poromitra crassiceps | reverse complement strand
AGGAAATGAAATGAAAAAGGGAATGTCCTCTCTCTCTCTCCCTCCTGAATCTATACCGCTTTCAGATCCAAAAGCCCGTATGTGTCTGCTTGATCCATCTGGGCAGATTCATGACAACAAGGTGAGATGATGACACATGAAACATTTGGAGAACCTGCTGGGCGAGTTAGGCCGATGCCAAACCCTCGAGAAGGCGTCAGGACTGTTGAACTGGTTTCCCAACACTTTCTCATCCCAGATACAGATAGTCCCATTCCAATGCTTTAAGGTCACGACCCATGAGCAAAACAAGCGCTGTGGCCGGGGCTGGAACCTGCAACCCTTGGATCATAATCACTAAAATAAATGACAATGCTGCTGATTATTCAGACCTGATTTCTTTTTGTTTTGTTTGACATAATTCAGGGTTTTGTAATGGCTGCAAATTAAATCATTTATAAATTGCTCATAAATCATTCAGGGGAAGGTTTGATTTTGAGAAGAAATATAACTACAATGGGCTGTTATCGCTGTTTCTAAGTCAAATAAAATAAAAATATCATATATAGGGGCAGTTCAGAAGAAAACGCAAAAGCAGAGGAGGCGAAAGTACAGTCATGGAGATGTGAACGGGGCCAGCGAGCGATTGCATAACTGAGGCAAAAGCAGACTCAACATTCAGTTAGCCTATTGAGGCAGAATTATCCTGCCCTGTAAACAGCTGTAGGAGGACACACACACGCACGGCACGCACACACATGCACACACACATGCACACACACATGCACACACACACACACACACACACACACCTCTCTTTGCGGTGCTACGTGGGCAGTGTTGACTCTGACACCTTCATATCATAATAACACCCCCCTCCTCCTCCCTCCTCCTCCTCCCTCAGCCATATTACAGACAGTGGGAGGAATGGGAGGATTCAACAAATTAATCAGTTGTCCGCATTAGTAACTCCACTTATTTGCACTTCAATGAGAAATTTAGTTAAAAAATAAAAACAAAAAATAAATAAAACAGCCTATAGAAAATATCCCATCATACAGCAGAATATCAGAATACAGTAGGCTATATCTCACAGGCTGCAATGACCAGATAGTCACCTCTTCAATTCTTCCACACACACATTGCAAATTACAAATAAACAATAATAATCAATAATCAGTAAGAACTATGAAATAGTGAATTGTAAAATGCATTTTGCAGTATTTTCCACTGCACGCACACGCACAAACACACACACACACACACACACACACACACACACACACACACACACACACACACACACACACAAGTCAGGACAGGTGTCATAAAACGCGCTCTGAAGGGCACCGCTTTATGGATTACTTACCCCATTGCTGCGGATTTGGGGAGGAACAACTCCTTTTAAGGGCTGCGATAATGAGAAATGAACATAGAAAACCCCAAAGTCCAGTGGTGATTAGCGGTCCGCAGAGTTCATGTCTCGTCCAGCAGCTTGGAGCGAGTCGCCTGGCTGAGCGAGCGAGACAACTGAAATATGAGAGCGACTTCGCAAACTCGATTCACCGGGTTGTCAAGCTTTCACAGAGAGCCTTCTTCTTCCTGACCATTCCAGGAAGTTTTTCTCTGTTTTCTTTCGGCTGTTTAGATAAGCGACAGTAGAATAATCCCACTGTGGAATATCATCCTCCTCCTCCTCCTCGCTGCCGTAAAAATGTTCTTATAAATGAAGTTGTGTCCGCGTTTCGCTGCTCGCTGCGTTCCTCCCCAGCGGGTTTGTGTTTCATGGCAGCAGCAGCAGCAGCAGCAGCGACACTGAGCGGATTCCACCTGCTCACTCACGGTTTGCACACCCACTTTTTTTTAAAGCCTGCTGTCTAACGTTACACCACAAGCGTTTAAACGCACATATACAATGAATGGGCTATGAATTAATTATACATTTCAAATGAGAACAATTCAGGTGCACTTACATGTTTTATGACTGGAGTAGACGATGCGCTCCCTCCCAGCAGTTAAGACGATGGAGCTCCCAGCCGTTTTCCCGAAATTAATTGAATAGCAAACTTACATGCGATGAGTTGTATGTAGCCTAGCACACATGGGCACTGACGGCACCGCTTGTGCTAAAAAATATCCCCAAACTTGGCTAACCAAACCTTTAGGTTTGAAGCAGGCCGCAAGAACGCAATAATTCACCGACTTTAGGTTAGATGTAATCGATTATCTCCGCGTTGAAGTGTAGCATACTGTCGTCTTGCTTTGAACAACATCCAGGCTAAAACAGGTCAGGTGGTCAGGTGTGTGTCGGGGTGCAGGTGCGCGGCGCGCCCCCGGAACCTTTAGCTAGTTCATTTTTTCCGGGGGAGCATTTCAGTGACGTACTATTGCCAGCTTTCTTTTCTTCTTCCTGGGACCAATATATTTTTTACAAATCAGGTATTGTAAGACGTTATTAGTTAACGTGTTGTAAGCTAGCGACAACTAACATCATTTCCATTGTCTATAACGTATTCTTTATCTAGCGAGCGTTAAAGAAGCGTGCTTTCTTTTGACCATTTCTTGGTGTTTTTAGCTTTTGCTAGCCTTAATCGCATAGCTAGCTGCGTTAGCTGCCCTCACATCATGATATCCACTCCACATACATAACGTTGACTTGACTGTTGTGTTTCTTGGGTCGTTTTAGGATGGCGGACACCACAGAAACAAACATGCCTGACACCACAGAAAAACACATGCCTGACTACGAGGAGCAGTTTGCCAACAGATTTTCTAAAGAAGACAGTGAATATCAGGAGTATGTCAGCCGGCCGGCCGACCCCCCTCCTATCGTGGAGGGCTGGTGGGGGCGCTCAGGAGGAAACTCCAGAGGCAGGGACAACAGGTAACGTACAGACACGTTAGCTGCTAGCTACCCTCATACATTTTGAGTGTTACAGGCAGCAGTAGATAGGATATAATAATGATGACAATGCCTTCTTATGAACCCAAATGTGCATTTGTCAGAAAACGTAGACCACCACCATCATCATCATCAGTTGGTCCAAAAACTAGACCAAAAAAAGCACCCTACTGTATTAGTTAACGGGGAGCCCTATATTCCCCGGGTCCTATGTTCCCCGTTTTTGTGGGACCGGGGAACATAGAACCCTTCCTAACCTCCCCCAGACCCTAACCCAAAACCTAACCTCTCCCACCCCTCACGCCTAAACCTAAGGTCGGCATTGCGGGTGGTCGGCATAGCGGATAGACACCCCAAATGTTACGGAGAGTGTTAAAAATGGGGAACATAGGACCCGGGGAACATAGACCCCAGTTAACGAATGTCACCCAGTGTTGTTGAGATTGATGTATGTTGATGCATTTCTATCTCCCCCTCTAGGTTCCAGGACCGTCGTGGAGGCAGAGGCAGAGGTTGGGGAGGAGGAGGAGGAGGAGGAGGTGGCCGAGGAGACAGGAGCTGGGGAGGGGACCAGCGAGACAGGGGCTGGGGACATGGCAGTGGGCATCAGTCAGGCCCCCCGGGTTACAACCAGGGATACAACTCCTACAATCAGAGGTCCAATTATGACCGGGACCGCTACTAACCTGCTGGAAATGTGTCAGTATTTACAGTATACACAAACATGTAATGTGCAGCACAACTTTTGCCATCAGTGCTCTTCCTTGTGTGTCCCTCTAGGCCAGAGTCTGATAAGCTTCAAACATTGACGTGGAAGATGCTAAATTTGTTCATCTCAAATTAGAATCGCTACACTGTTCTATCCAAGTTCAGTCTCTCCAAGTAGTAACAATCTAGCCGCTACATTTTTACGTGAATTTACATTTACTTTAGGGCTGGGTGATAAAACGATAGCAATATATATCGCGATAGAGACGTCATCAATACAATAACGATATGCTTCGATAGGGACGTTCGATAGAGCGCTTCTCTCTGCTCCGTGGCTCATACAGCCAATCATGTACCTCGTTACTACAAGTGACACGGAAACAGCCAATTATTTAACAGACAAACTCCGAGGCACCCGCCCCCGCTCATAAACAGCCAATCATATCCCTTGACATGGGCAGTGCTAGTGACATGAACAGTAAGTTTGGTTTCAGCCAGCATCGGAAGGAGGAGATGAGCGAGAGATGATGTGATGTGGAGGAATTAATTGTCAATAAAAGGGACACCGAAAGCAGAACACCGTTGTACTTGTCTGTAAATGTTACAAAGATTTTGATTTGAGTGTTTCAATTCATGTTAACGTAGATTGACGTGTTAACGTGTTCTATTAATTGCGTTACCGTCACGAGCCCGCAGTCTTCTGTGCCCGGGACATTAACGTAATGCGGGGCAGCTCATTCAGTGATTCACCTAACGTTAACCCTACAACCCTGAAATACACGTTACCAAACGTTTTTTTAGAAGGCTGGCAACGCTAGGCTATGTCATCAAAATAAAACTTCACCATGTCTGTAAATTACTGCTTGCAGTTTCACTCAGATCATGTATGTGTGTGTGACAAATTACCTGTGCGCCTTCACAATAAGGTACCATAGTTAAAAATGAAGGGATTAAATGCAACCTTTTTCTTCTTGGTTTTTTTATTAATAAAAACGGGTCATTAAAGAATTATCAATAATTATCGACTGATATTAAATATTTTATATCTTTAACTATATCGCCCAGCCCTAATTTACATAAATATTTGTTGTAATGGGTAGATTCATACATGGTGGCAAATTCTACATTTAACGTTTATGATTGTAGAAATGTTCAGCAGGTCTGGATATACTGTTGTAGTCAGTGAATATGAATTTTCACAGCAAATGTACGTGTATCTAATGCAGCTGTATTTTCCTATGTCACAAACGTATACAAGGACACTTGATCTGAACTTGTCAATAAATGTATATTTTCTTTTCTTAATTGGCATTTCCATTTTGTGAGGTTATTTAGCTAACAACAATCTTAAATATTGAGCACAAAATCTTAGTACTACTTGGTACAATAACATAATAGTATTAGAGAGAGG
>NC_139645.1:1312653-1325153 GCF_964638095.1 Poromitra crassiceps | reverse complement strand
TTGCCCACAGCGATCCTGTGTCCTGTCTCAGCTAGTAGCAAACGTCAACACTTCAGTCTCACCCAGTCATATATTTATAAGCTGTCAAACTGCAGGGCCTGCGTGCTTTCTCCTGCAGTCGCTTTTCAAGTACAGTAGGTGGCTAGAACTGAGGGGGGGGGAGAGGGGGTGTTCCACTGCTCCTTACCCACTCACACATGCATGTACATGCACACACACACACACACACACACACACACAAACAAACAAACACAAACCACGCACACTGGAAAACTGAGTCTGTCCCAAATCACTGTCATGGATTTATACATCCTCAGTCAGACATCATAGGGGAGACATCACTCCCTAGCACATAGATAGTATAGCCACACTGCAAGGAGCTGTCACACAGATTACTTTTCTATAATCCCTTAAGAGCCTGAAAGCAATTATTTACAGGACACAGGTGAGCGTGAGACTGCACATATGTTGTCTACCTGCTTCAGAGAATTTCATTCTGGTGAGCGGGTGGTGGTAAACACACCTTCCTAAAATGGATTTTCTTTGTTGTTTCTGTTGTGTCTGAGTGGGCAGCGAGGAGAAGCTCTCAGGTCTTGGTGGTGAGTCACCTGGCAGCCTCTGTGGATCAACTTCTCCTCAAAGCCCGCTCACATCAGCCGTCTAAAGTGGCCTACTCTTCAAATGTGCAGATGATTAGGCCATTGAAGAGCACTTCATCTCTCTGCTGTTGATGTAGCCTGACAATGAGAACTATGCACAACTGACAAGAATGAATCTGCATGACTTTGTGCATGAAAGCACCAGGATGTAGGACTACACACCTATGGATAAAAAGACCATGTTGATTATTATAGCCTAGCCCTAGTTGTAGTCTGGATGATTTGAGGGACACAATTATTTTTATTCCACTTTTGGCATCTTGAAAACATCCTGATTATTTTGAACTACTGCAGCACTCTGTGTGTTATTATGTGTTGTGTTTGTGTGTTAGCATTCTAAATGAAAAGAAACATTTAAATATTGCCAATTTATCACAGTCTAAAATGGTTTAAGATTGTATACAAGTAATGCAGCCATATCAAGAATGACTTAAAATGTATTGCTTCTCTGACATCAGTGTTGGTACCACCAGTTGCCATAAAGCACGTAGACTGATAAAAGATTTTTATTGCCAGTGGTTGTGAAATTGGCTAGTCTATCATTATGAATAACAGTCTCATGAAATAGATCATGATCCTCAATTTATGGATGAAAGCTGATCACCTAACTGTAAAAACAAAACAAAACAACTGGGTTTTTGGAGTATCTGGCATCCTCTAGTGACAGAAAGAGGAAGTGTATGAGCTGTGCATTATCAATGATTCACCCAAAGGCAGCCAGGAGTGTATATCCAAGGATCTAATCTTGCATTGGTCTTAACACATTTTATTGCTAAATGGCTAAAAAATAAATAGCAATTTTCATTCATTTGACCATAAAAGTCTTGGAACGTTCCTTTATTTAATGAACTGCTAAGCAAACATGGCATCATAAATTACAGCCATGTACCACTGGCAAACATCGGTACACACTGATCATTACAATGCAAATAATAAATGAATAAATGATAAAGGTAGTGCACGATGAAAGATGTAATTGTACATTTTCAATAATCGCATCAGCAAAGATAGGACAAAAACGACAGGATGAACTGGCATCAACCAACAATGAGCGGCTGTCTAGTTTCTCACACGCAGACTAAACACTCCTGCATTGGCTGCCTACGATGACACAACACACAAGCCCAGGATTTGGATAATTCACAACCAACGATGAGTTTATGCCCGAAAAGCCTTTTCAAACCAGAAGAGCTGTAATTTCCCTAAACCTCCTTGCAACCAAATGTACCAGTCCCACTCCAATCTCATCCAAAAACATGTCTGTACTGCAGCTCATCCAAAAACATGTCTGTACTGCAGGGGTCCCCAACCTTTTTAGGCTCGTGACCCTACTTTGACGTCACAAAAATCTAGAGAACAGAGACAAGTCAAATTCTGCTACACCATCGATATCATCAGTGACATTGTCAGTGATGTCAGAAGCATACTAAAAGAAGCATACTAAAAGAAAGAAAGAAAGAAGCATACTATGGTATGCTTCTTTTTTTCCTGCAGAATTTACTTTAATCTCAGAATCCTGATTTGTCACCCAAGAGAACAAAGCTGAAATCTTAAGAGATTATCACTTTAAACTTTAAAACTAATTTATTTATTTTTTATCGCAAGTGACCCTAATCATCTTCGGTAGTATTAAAATGTGTGGTGTAAAAAATAATAAATAAAAATCAGGCCACCCTATTTGAATTACAGGCGACCCCACTTAGGGTCGTGACCCTAAGGTTGGGAACCACTGCTGTACACCAATGTATAGACAGACATACATGTACGCGTGCACACACACACACACACACACAGAGAAACATTATTTATTCTTATTTTCTAAATGAACACGAGGCACAATCTCTCCAGCAGTCCAGTCTTCCAGGCAGTGTGAGGTCTCCCTGGTTCAGTGTACCGGCTCCACAACATCTTTACAGTCTAGGTGTAGTAGATGATCTCTAGGTGTAGTAGATGATCTCTAGGTGTAGTAGATGATCTCTGGTATCTGCCCATCCTCCACTGATGTACCATTGTTATTTCCAGGGGAGCTGAAGAAGAAAAACGTCGTCTTGGTCCCCGTCGCAGATTCCTGGCTCACTTTCTTCAAGCCTTTGGTGCCATAATGGGAGTCTGGGCCCTGAAGGGAGGAGAGGAGACATGAAGGGAGGAGAGGAGACATGAAGGGAGGAGAGGAGACATGAAGAGAGGAGAGGAGACATGAAGGGAGGAGAGGAGACATGAAGGGAGGAGAGGAGACATGAAGGGAGGAGAGGAGACATGAAGGGAGGAGAGGAGAGGAGACATGAAGGGAGGAGAGGAGACATGAAGGGAGGAGAGGAGACATGAAGGGAGGAGAGGAGAGGAGACATGAAGGGAGGAGAGGAGACATGAAGGGAGGAGAGGAGAGGAGACATGAAGGGAGGAGAGGAGACATGAAGGGAGGAGAAGAGACATGAAGGGAGGAGAGGAGAGGAGACATGAAGGAGACATGAAGGGAGGAGAGGAGACATGAAGGGAGGAGAGGAGAGGAGACATGAAGGAGACATGAAGGGAGGAGAGGAGACATGAAGGGAGGAGAGGAGACATGAAGGGAGGAGAGGAGACATGAAGGGAGGAGAGGAGACATGAAGGGAGGAGAGGAGACATGAAGGGAGGAGAGGAGAGGAGACATGAAGGGAGGAGAGGAGACATGAAGGGAGGAGAGGAGACATGAAGGGAGGAGAGGAGACATGAAGGGAGGAGAGGAGACATGAAGGGAGGAGAAGAGACATGAAGGGAGGAGAGGAGACATGACGGGAGGAGAGGAGACATGAAGAGAGGAGAGGAGACATGAAGGGAGGAGAGGAGACATGAAGGGAGGAGAGGAGACATGAAGGGAGGAGAGGAGACATGAAGGGAGGAGAGGAGACATGAAGGGAGGAGAGGAGACATGAAGGGAGGAGAGGAGACATGAAGGGAGGAGAGGAGACATGAAGGGAGGAGAGGAGACATGAAGGGAGGAGAGGAGACATGAAGGGAGGAGAGGAGACATGAAGGGAGGAGAGGAGACATGAAGGGAGGAGAGGAGACATGAAGGGAGGAGACATGAAGGGAGGAGAGGAGACATGAAGGGAGGAGAGGAGACATGAAGGGAGGAGAGGAGACATGAAGGGAGGAGAGGAGACATGAAGGGAGGAGACGAGACATGAAGGGAGGAGACGAGACATGAAGGGAGGAGACGAGACATGAAGGGAGGAGAGGAGAGGAGACATGAAGGGAGGAGACGAGACATGAAGGGAGGAGAGGAGAGGAGACATGAAGGGAGGAGACGAGACATGAAGGGAGGAGAGGAGAGGAGACATGAAGGGAGGAGACGAGACATGAAGGGAGGAGACGAGACATGAAGGGAGGAGAGGAGACATGAAGGGAGGAGAGGAGACATGAAGGGAGGAGAGGAGACATGAAGGGAGGAGAGGAGACATGAAGGGAGGAGAGGAGACATGAAGAGAGGAGAGGAGACATGAAGGGAGGAGACGAGACATGAAGGGAGGAGAGGAGAGGAGACATGAAGGGAGGAGAGGAGACATGAAGGGAGGAGAGGAGACATGAAGGGAGGAGAGGAGACATGAAGAGAGGAGAGGAGACATGAAGGGAGGAGACGAGACATGAAGGGAGGAGAGGAGAGGAGACATGAAGGGAGGAGAGGAGACATGAAGGGAGGAGAGGAGACATGAAGGGAGGAGAGGAGACATGAAGAGAGGAGAGGAGACATGAAGGGAGGAGACGAGACATGAAGGGAGGAGAGGAGAGGAGACATGAAGGGAGGAGAGGAGACATGAAGGGAGGAGAGGAGACATGAAGGGAGGAGAGGAGACATGAAGGGAGGAGAGGAGACATGAAGGGAGGAGAGGAGACATGAAGGGAGGAGAAGAGACATGAAGGGAGGAGAGGAGACATGAAGGGAGGAGAGGAGACATGAAGGGAGGAGAGGAGACATGAAGGGAGGAGAGGAGAGGAGACATGAAGGGAGGAGAGGAGAGGAGACATGAAGGGAGGAGAGGAGACATGAAGGGAGGAGAAGAGACATGAAGGGAGGAGAGGAGACATGAAGGGAGGAGAAGAGACATGAAGGGAGGAGAGGAGACATGAAGGGAGGAGAGGAGACATGAAGGGAGGAGAGGAGACATGAAGGGAGGAGAAGAGACATGAAGGGAGGAGAGGAGACATGAAGGGAGGAGAGGAGAAGAGACATGAAGGGAGGAGAAGAGACATGAAGGGAGGAGAAGAGACATGAAGGGAGGAGAGGAGACATGAAGGGAGGAGACGAGACATGAAGGGAGGAGAAGAGACATGAAGGGAGGAGAGGAGACATGAAGGGAGGAGAGGAGACATGAAGGGAGGAGAGGAGAGGAGACATGAAGGGAGGAGAAGAGACATGAAGGGAGGAGAGGAGACATGAAGGGAGGAGAGGAGACATGAAGGGAGGAGAGGAGACATGAAGGGAGGAGAAGAGACATGAAGGGAGGAGAGGAGACATGAAGGGAGGAGAGGAGAGGAGACATGAAGGGAGGAGAAGAGACATGAAGGGAGGAGAGGAGACATGAAGGGAGGAGAGGAGACATGAAGGGAGGAGACGAGACATGAAGGGAGGAGAGGAGACATGAAGGGAGGAGAGGAGAGGAGACATGAAGGGAGGAGAGGAGAGGAGACATGAAGGGAGGACAGGAGACGAGACATGCACTTGGTGAATCCTAACCAGGGGTAAAAACAGGTCATGGTCATGCATGCATTAGAGAATGTGATACAGTAGAATGTATATACTGATAGTAAGACGAACCTTTAAGGTGGCACAGGCAGTGTAGCTGACATTGGGCAGGATTTCCACAGGCTCTTTAAACATGACTCTGAATGTGTTTGCTGTGCCGTCGCAACTGAACCCGGTGTCGTTCTGCCCAAGTGTAAGGCTTTTGTCACTCTCAATGATCTACAAAAAAAATCAACAATTTTGTTAATTGAGTGAACAATGCGGTGTAAAAAGTGTTTTGAAAAAGGAAAAATCCACCCTAAAACATCTTTAAAGCAGCCACTGGCATGGTTCTGTGCTTTTCTGGGCTCCGTTTTTTTTATTTGGTGTGTGCTGTTCTTATTCCTGTGGGTAACTGGCCAAATGTGATGTCAGATCAAGATATTTCTGCTACAACTAAAACACCAATGGAAAAAGTCTGATTGGTGATCAGTGATCATTTCTCTTGATCTTACTAGGCTATCACTACTGCTCTCTCCAACTATATACTGTATGTATGAGTCCATGCCCTTTCTCTAGGGATTGCCAAAAGGCATTCTGGGAAATGTAGGAAATCGCTAATTGAAGTCGAGGCATCACAGATTAAGTAGTATAGTAATACAGTAGTATAAGAGTATCCACGGGTGGATTTATCCTCTAACAGCAATACACCTTCAACACCAATACTTACCTGTATGTTGACCTGATAGTCAGTGGGTCCATGTATTGAACCATACAAGCCAAACCCCACTATTGATATTCGTTTATTAACATTGAATCTGTAGAAAGAGAGAGAGAGAGAAAGAGAGAGAGAGAGAATGAGAAAAGTGTAACTTCTAATTGTCCGTTAACGATCTTTCAATTTGCGCTTATATACCACGGTAGGAGAGCTAACCGCCGCAGCACACTGTCCCCACCTGATTCGGTCACTGGTACCACTGTACCCCCATCGACTCTCCACCTGGTGGAACCTATTAATACTGCACTCCTTCCCCCGGAGGCAGCAGCGGGGTCTGTCGATGTAGTCGACGCGTGGTTTGGGGTTTACTGTAAAGTGTAAAAACAGATTTACCACCTCCCGATCGAACAATATTCCAGACTGGGCAGGCCCTGTTGCACAAGAGAGAATATCAAGCTGGTTTCTGTGCTTTGAGTTCTGTGCACACATCATCAGGCATATGAGACTGAGAGACACACACACACACACACACACACACACACACACACACACACACATATAGGTGAATTATGTTATGAATTGCATTATGCATTCTGTGTTATTACAGACAAAAAAATGAACAGTATCAAATTTGACATGGAAAAAAGATGATAGTTTTTTATACGCTCACCTGCGGCGAACTCCTCCACAGTCATGAGTGGGAAGCGGATGAGTGTGAGCGCTTTGCCCAGAACCTTCTGTTTGTTCTCGGAGGTCAGGGGAAGCTGTTGTCTGTAACACTCAGCGTCCGCCCAGCGCACCACCGCCCCAAACAGACGGTTCTCCCTGATGCCCAGGGTGTCTCTTTCTAACACTGCACATAAGGTGTCTACACACACACGCACACACACGCACACACACGCACACACGCACACACACGCACACACGCACGCACACGCACACACGCGCACGCACGCACGCACACACACACACACACACACACACACACACACACAATCAGTTCAGACTCAAACACTGCAGCAGGACAAGAAAAGTCTTGACTACAGAGAGCCAAAGTGGAACGTCACTTCCTGCTTCAGCACTGTACCAGAGATTTTCATCCACCATTTATTTTCCCATAGACATTTCGTAAAATGCTTATGAAAAATAGTTTTACTTGTTCAAACCAAATGGTTCAGATATATTTAGAAACAGGAGAGACCACATAACATTTCACTCCGACCAAAACCTAACAAAATTGCAGATTTAAAGAAAATATTTTTTCGATGTTGTTTTGGTCTGAGTGAAATGTTCTATGGTCTCTCCCGATTCTAAATACATCTGAACCGTTTGGTTTGACCAAGTAAAACTATTTTTAGAAGCATTTTACGAAATGTCTATGGGAAAATAAATTGCGGAAGAAAATCTCTGGTACAGTGCTGAAGCAGGAAGTAGGCGGTCACTTTGCGGCTCAATTTACACACCTAGGTCAATGTCGGTGAAGCCCTCTGCGTTTATAGCATCAGCAGTGCTTTTGTCTATGGTGTCCAAGCAGAGGCTGGCGAGCTGAGGCTCATCGAAGAGCCGGGCCTGCAAGGAAAGACCACCAGAAGACACATGAGCAGCACGTTACAGTGATGTCACGTCATCCACGCATGAAGACACATGAGCAGCACGTTACAGTGATGTCACGTCATCCACGCTGTGCTGTACATCACACCACGCATGCTCCAAACGAGAAGGTCTCCTCTTTTACAAACTGTGAAGAAAAGTCATTCTGTGTGATTCGATTTAAAGAGGTTTTGGGCTCGTCAATCAACAATGGAAAAAAGTGTTCTTAGTGAAAGCATGCAAGTGAACAAATCTAGCTCGACTCTATCCATTCCGTAGCAGGATACCAGTAGCACCTGATTTGGGGATGTCTATATAAGGAGGGCTTTGCATGAGGTTCAGAAGACCTCTGGGCAAAAACAGAAAGAAAATGCTGTGAAATGAACAATAAGGGGGCAAGAAATGTCAAATGTTCAGATGTGAATGTGACTACTGTCCCCGCTGGGTGATTCATCCTGTCATGACCAGGGATCCTGTGCAGTGCATTCTGGGCAAGATTGTGTTTTTTTCTGATCGGGAAACAACTGAGCTATGAGCTATGCAGCCTGAAGCAGTAGAGACAAATGACAAACTAATATCAGAAAAAAAAAACTGCTGATGAGAGTTGAGTGAGAGTGGAAGGTAAGTGTCTGTCTTACATCGGATTTTGGTCCCTTATGTCTTTCGGTGGCAAATCACAGCTAGGTTTAACCAAGCTCTCTTCAGAGCCAGGAAAGTGTGAACAGTATTTGAGCGTGTAGGTGTTAGGTGTGGATGAGGATCACCTGAGTGAGGAGCATGAAAGCGTTGTCAGCTCTGAGGTGCTTTGTGAGGAACTCGACGCAGTGACTCTCCAAAGCGGGGACGGCGTACTTCTTAGCCGTGTACAGAGTGGTCATCACAGTCTCTGGACCGATGTGGACCTCGTCAGAGTACAGGAACCTGCAGGCAGGAGAGGATGTGCAGACCTGCTCTTAGACCAAACAGCCTATAAAGCAACACACCTGTTTGTTTGGAGAACAGTCTTGACACATTTACAGTATGCAATGTTGATAGAGACATTACAAAACATAAATTAATGTTTTTTGAAATATCTATATATAATTAATTGATTTTTGATTGGTTAATGATTTTGTCTCTCATACCCCAATCTGAGAATGTCTTTATTGTTAGAAATGATTTTGTCCAGAATTCCATGACTGTCTGTATTGTGGGTAGAGATCAAACACAGAGCAAAACAGTCACTCTTCCTCTTCTACATTCTGTAATTATTTTAACTTCTTGAACATTAAATAATTATGATGAAATTTAACAATTCATGGCGCTCAGGAGGTAGAGCGGGTCATTCACTAATTACTTTGGATGGTTCGATCCCCGCCTCCTCCAGTCTGCATGTCGGGCAAGATACTGAACCCCAAATTGCTCCGGCCTGATGGTGTGCCAGCAGTACCCTGGTCCCTGCGTGGTAGCTTGCCCCCATCAGTGTGTGAATGGGTCTACTGATTGTAAAGCGCTTTGGATAAAAGCGCGATATAAATTTGCCATCGATTTGCGGGGGACCCCCTGGAACCCCCTCATGTTGAGGACCACTGTCTCAAATCCCAGGGTGCCCTGCACCAGCCAAATGGCTTCCTGCAATAACCAAATATTTTTCCAATAGACCCTTCTCACGGGGGGCATTTTGTGTCAAAAAGGCAGGGTAAACACAGGTGCAAGCAAAACACCAATGAGGGTTTCCAAATTCCAATCATGGAAGTTTGAACCCCTCATTAGTGTTTTTCTTGCACCTGTGTTTACCCTGCCTTTTTGACACAAAATGGCCCCCGTGAGAAGGGTCTATATAAAAGTCTCTGATGATATAACTGTGGCTGCAGGTTCAGATCCTCCAGTGGGCTGAATGTGGGTCATCATGGTGGTGATGATAATCATGTGGTCCTGGTACCTGAGCAGGGAAAGGAAGGCTGCGGGCTCCACGTCAGGCAGCTCTATCTCGGCCGAGGTAGTGGCCATGCCCCCGTTGAACATGGCATCGAACACGGCGCTGCCCGCGGCCAGGACGAACTTATGGGCCGGTATCCTCTGAGCCTGGCGAGCCTTCCCCACGATGAACCTGACGTCGCTGAGGAGCTCGTTGTTGAAGAGGAAGGCGAAGCGCTCCTTCAGGGAGCTCTTCGTGGCCTGCCAGTTGTACACGGGCTCCCGGTGGAGGCCCGCGGCGGGAGGGGAGATGGACGGAGGAGCAGGAGCGGGGGCTGGCGCTGCGGCTGCGGTCCTGCCCGCTCCAGACGGCTGCTGCTGCTGCTGCTGCTGCTGGGCAGCGTTGGACGCCGCTTGTTGTCCTTCAAGATTTGACGCCAATCCGCCGCCCCCGGTCGCCATGCTGCACTTCCAGTTATACTCTGCGACCAGCGTTGAAACGTAAACACCGACTGTGTGCGATCTATTTACGGGCTTTTGCGTGGTTTCACCGGAGCGGCCATCGTTCTGGTTGTAGATGTTTACTTGCTAGCTTCTGTGCTGCTGTGCTCGCTCGCTCGGCTCTCCAGAAATGACGCACGCACACTTCCGCAGTTTACCCCTTCCTGTGCTTCGCACAGTCGACCGCTAGTGGGCGGTCTCTTCATTCACTTTGCGTGTGTGTGTGTGTGTGTGTGTGTGTGTGTGTGTGTGTGTGTGTGTGTGTGTGTGTGTGTGTGTGTGTGTGTGTGTGTGTGTGTGTGTGTGTGTGTGTGTGTGCGTGTGCGTGTGCGCGTGCGCGTGTGCGTGTGCGTGTGTGTTTGTGTGCGTGTGTGTGTGCGTGCGTGCGTGCGCGCGCGTGCGTGCGTGCGTGTGTGTGTGTGTGTGTGAGAGAGAGAGAGAGAGAGAGAGAGAGAATTATTCAAACGGATCTGCAATGAGGTCAGCTGGCACCGGGGTGTTTGTTCTGTCCGTGATGTCCATACCCACCTCCTACTTTCTAAACTCTCTGGTTTACTACAACAGGTAAAGTATGAATAGCCTACATTTATATTTGGGTGTTATCTTTGCCAATGGGGGGGGGGGGGGGGGGTCTGTTATAAACTCAATTTGGAGGTAGGCTATAAACTTTAGTTACTAGGGAACTAGCGTAATGAGGAACTATTAGCTATAACTCCTAATCAAATGTCATAAAGTGGATAATCATTTTTAGCCTAATTGAGGGAACTAGCACTGTCAAAAGGCAAGTGCTCATACTGGGTGGTTACTGCAGTGCATGAGTAGGTTACCCTAAAGTAAAGTGCTGCATGGTACTAAACAATTACTTAATTATTACTTTGTTATCTGGTTATAATATATAATAATATTGTTATAGCTTATAGGCAGCCTAAGCAGCTAACAGTTACAAGTAACGATTCAATAGCCTACTCATGGAGTCACCACTCAGTAGCCTACGATGCAGCACTTTACTCACTGACTTTAGCCTACTGATATTAAATGTGAGTTCCTCATTTGTTCCTCATTTGTCCCCTCATTCGTTTCTCAATTATAATGATTAGCTACTCTATGACATTTGATTAAGACTCAAGAACTGACCGTTAACTAACAGTTAGTTAGTTCCTCGTTAGTTCCCTCACTTGTTTCTTAATTAACTAATTATTATCTAGGCTAGGCCTACTCTGTGATATTTGATTAGGAGTTACCGGTACTCAATAACTGACCATAATAGTTCCTCATTAGTTCTCTAGTAACTACTCTAAATGTTTGTACCTTATTGCAAATTGTTACCCAGATAAAAAATTGTCTGCGAGATTCTTTAATAACGTGAATGTCTTGTGTTTAGTATTAAAGCAGTCAGACTCTTTAATAACGTGAATGTCTTGTGTTTAGTATTGAAGCAGTCTTCTTCGCTGGCTGCACAACAGTTATTATCCTGGCAATTTCGGTCCGTTTCATGTTCAGCCAGAAGGCCCCAGAAGATCCAGTCTTCTATGGTATGAGCCATGGAATTATTATATTATATTACAATTGTCCAAAGATTCATGATCTTGCTACTTTCTGCTTGTGTGAGTACTGTATGTGTTTTTTAGAACATTTTGCGATATTGTAATATTCAAAAAGACAAAACATAACTGTTTGTCTGTTAATTAAAAACAGCACAATGTCTCCCTCTACAGTGTACGCAGCGTATGCCTCCCTGAGTGTGCTGAACCTGATGGTTGGGCTGGAGCAGGACAGCATCATCGATGGCTTTGTGACGTTCTACCTCAAAGAGGTGAGTGTTGTGTTCCCTGTTTGAGGATGACCATTGTTGCCTCCACACATCCTAACTGACTGATGGCATGACCCCTCTCATGTTCCAGACAGATCCTCACATCAACACATTGTTGCCTCCACACATCCTAACTGACTGATGGCATGACCCCCCCTCATGTTCCAGGCAGATCCTCACATCAACACATTGTTGCCTCCACACATCCTAACTGACTGATGGCATGACCCCTCTCATGTTCCAGACAGATCCTCACATCAACACATTGTTGCCTCCACACATCCTAACTGACTGATGGCATGACCCCTCTCATGTTCCAGACAGATCCTCACATCAACACATTGTTGCCTCCACACATCCTAACTGACTGATGGCATGACCCCCCCTCATGTTCCAGACAGATCCTCACATCAACACATTGTTTCCTCCACACATCCTAACTGACTGATGGCATGACCCCCCCTCATGTTCCAGGCAGATCCTCACATCAACACATTGTTGCCTCCACACATCCTAACTGACTGATGCCATGACCCCTCTCATGTTCCAGACAGATCCTCACATCAACACATTGTTGCCTCCACACATCCTAACTGACTGATGGCATGACCCCTCTCATGTTCC
>NC_139645.1:1187653-1307653 GCF_964638095.1 Poromitra crassiceps | reverse complement strand
CTCAGGTGCGCTGGCACAGGTAAGTAGTATCACATGAATACAGTATACTGGTTATAGTTTATAGTTAGTATACTATAAACAAAATTGGAAACCTTTTTGGAGGACAAAGAAGATTTTCCAACTCAAAGCATCTTTTTCTCATAATTGCCGACGTCTAAAATGGCCTCTGTGGCTATTTCTGTGTGGATTCTTAAAATTTAACAAATGTATAGAAGACATCTCTTAAGTTATTTCTGAGACACAGAGGAGATAACATAATAATTTCTGCCTTGCTCGTAAATACCAGTATAGCCACGTAAACACACATACACGCATGCACGCACACACACACACACACACACACGCACACGCACGCACGCACACAAATTATGTGGATTTTGGACACAGTTTTCATATGTGAAATTCTCACCTGACATTACATAATTTCAGATTGAAAATGTAATTTTCACTAAGATGTTCACATGCTTTGAATTAAGGTGCGTTTTTACATGTGACTCGTTGCTGTGGCGTTGCATTGAGACTGTGGGTGACACTGGCAGTGCAGAGATCATTAATCAGTACTCATGTGAAGGTCTCCACAGACTAGTGTCTCTAGTCAGTGTACCTTCTAAAACAGGCAGCTGTGTGTATCCTACTATTTTGATGTATCCCTCAAGACTAACACAGATGTCAATGTTAACAGTGACACAGTGATATACAATTTCCAACACAGATACAGCGAAAATTAAATAACCAAGTTTGAAACACCAACATAGTTTCATTGATTGATTGAAAAGTTTATTTCTATAGACCAATTATACGCCTACGTCACAATGACAACAAAGCAAGCTGCGTGCGCAACGTGTAGGCAGAAAACCGTCAGCGCAGCATTCACAGACAGTGAAAAAGCCCCGCTGTCAGGACTGCTCTATGCCCATCTGCAACACACAGTTATATTTTAGTTTTAAAATGCAGTTCTCGGCTTACTACCACAGCTTATCGCCTAGTGATAAGCAATGTTATGCATCGAAATTAACGTTGTTTAATGGGATATGTCTTACAGACCCATACGCACTGGCGCTGTCAATTGGCCAAGCCTAGTCATACATATCGTGCATTCCTTTATAACTGGGGATAGCGTAGATAATTATTCTGTAACTTGCAAAGATATATTGTTATGTTGATAATGCACACAACTCAATAATGACATTATGTAACGTTACTTGGTCGTTAACTAACCGAGCGATGTGGCTGAGCAGCCTACAGTTTCAGGCAGCTTACCTGATTATGAAGAGCACTGCAAAGTCGGGCATTTTTAACGATTTCCTCTTTCGGCTTGCAACCAAAGACACCTACGGTTAGCATTAAAAGCAAGGACTAAAGTTTTACCGAATCCCGTCAACTCATACTGCTTTTATGCTAACCGTAGGTGTCTTTGGTTGCAAGCCGAAAGAGGAAATCGTTAAAAATGCCCGACTTTGCAGTGCTCGCTCATTTCATATCAGGTAAACTGTAGTAGGCTGCTAGTAACAGCCACATCGCTCGGTTAGTTAACAACCAAGTAACGTTAAATAATGTCATTATTGAGTTGAACTGATTGGAACGAGGACATCATTAAAAATGCCCAACTTTGTAGTGCTCTTCATAATCAGGTAAGCTGCCTGTAGCTGTAGGCTGCTCAGCCACATCGCTCGGTTAGTTAACGACCAAGTAACGTTACATAATGTCATTATTGAGTTGTGTGCATTATCAACATAACAATATATCTTTGCAAGTTACAGAATAATTATCTACGCTATTCCCAGTTATAAAGGAATGCACGATATGTATTGCCGGCCACTACGCTTGGCCAATTGACAGCGCCAGTGCGTATGGGTCTGTAAGACATATCCCATTAAACAACGTTAATTTCGATGCATAACATTGCTTATCACTAGGCGATAAGCTGTGGTAGTAAGCCGAGAACTGCATTTTAAAACTAAAATATAACTGTGTGTTGCAGATGGGCATAGAGCAGTCCTGACAGCGGGGCTTTTTCACTGTCTGTGAATGCTGGGCTGAGGGTTTTCTGCCTACACGTTGCGCGCGCAGCTCAATGTTGACAAGCTGTATAAGGGGTCTATAGGGACAGATACATAAACATAGAGCATTCACATGAAACAGTCTTTGTTATATATCCTGACATTTATAGCCTAAGCTAGTTTGCAATGTTTGTCCCTAGATGTTATAAGGCAAGTATAATTCTACTCTGTTTTGTCAGTTTGTTGGCCTTATATTCAAAATGCCCATACAGTATACCAGCTTCTGTTCTGGAATTGTCTAAGTTCTCCTCTCTTCTTGCTGCAGATTGGTCTCTTTGTTGATGTTGTGTTATGTTTCTAAGCAGCTGCTAGGGGACCAATCAGATGTTTCTAAGCAGCTGCTAGGGGACCAATCAGATCTCAACAATACGCAGCAGCTTTTAGTTGGAGCTGCAGGCTGACAGGTCACTCAGCGGTGGGACAAAGGCAGTGTCTGACTTCAGAGCAGGTGGCATGGTGGCACTCACTTAAGTGTCAGCTGTCTGCCAAAGATATTAATAGCAAAGCTGATGCTCCGGCAGCCATGGTTGCTACGAGACAGCCTGTGCCACTTTTTTCAGTCACTCTCCATGTAAAGCAGGGGTGTCAAAGATACGGCCCGGGGACCAGAACCGGCCCACCAAAGGGTCCAATCCGGCTCACAGGATGAGCTCAGTAGCTGTCAGTCAGTCATTGTCATGATGCTCTCCTCTTCCTCTGTCAGGCGCAGTTCTGTCACATCGCTGCGTCTCTTCACACACGGACACCGTTCTCCTACAGAGTGCCAGCTGACAGCCAGCCGCTCTTCCTGCTGCTCAACATCCTGTACGCTCTGGTGCCGCAGGCTCTGTGCTACCGCTGTGCCAGCAGCCCCGCCTTCTTCCTCAGGCCGTCTTCCTCACCTGACAACAAGAGTCAATGATGATGAATGTGTGTGTGTGTGTGCACGCGCGTGTGTGTCCGTGTGTGTCCGTGCGTGTGTGTGTGTGTGTGTGTGTGTGTGTGTGTGAGAGAGAGAGAGATAGAGAGAGGTCAAGCATACTGCACAAGGAAAGCTGGATCATAATTGTGATGGAAATCATCATTTGTCATCATTTGTTATTGCTAGTGTACTGTATATCTTTTTGCCTTAATAATGCGGTGAGAAAAGGAGTAGAGGTCTACAACAATGTTGATGGGCCTACAAGACGCCTTATCTTTGACTTATACTATGTGGATGCGATGATGTAAAGTTCTTGATAACGTTTAGTGCTGTTCTTATCTTTTTGTCCAATGATTAAAAAGGGAAAATAAGTCAAATAATTGTTACATCAACATTGTTGCATTTATTTCCCACTTTATCTTTCTTGTTGACAATACATTTTCTGTTTTGGCAATGGGTGGGTAGGTAACAATAAATACTGTGCTAGTGTGTATAAATGTAGCCTACCTGTTAATGACATGAAATAAGCATGTTGTTTGGTAGGTAGGTAGAGTGATCAGGTCAGATGCATCTGTCAGTGCTCACTGCTCAGGCCGGATTCAACCCGGGGCCTTCCCAGGATGAGGCAACAAGGCTCAAGGGGATAAGCACTTTGACCAGAACTTTCTTAACTCTCATAAACAACACAAATTAAATATTACATGTTCGAAAAGGAGTAGGTCGAAGTATGCCCCTATGTATTCCTACCCCTTTCTCAGTATCCAAAAAACTCATCTTTCATAGCCTACTTACTAATATATATGTCTAGCTACAGTATATACACATACACATTTATGTACAGTATGTAGGCCTACATACATAAACACAAATGTGCCATACATTTCTGTACTATATGTCTCACAATATGAACTATATATATTGCCATATTGTATACTGTACTCGATTATTTGAGAGACGGCTAGTAAATGTGGTTTTGAGCAGGCATATTTATTTATTTATTAGGACTCTGCTACACTCCAGCACAGTAGGTGGCAGTACTGCGAAAACGCATAGAAGAAGAAGAAGACGAAGAAGCCTTAAGGTGAACCGGAAGTGTTTAGCGTCACCTTTTCCTCGTTTCTTCTGCTCGTGAGCAAAACAACAAACGCCACTGGTAGTTAGCTAGTTAGCTATTGTCAGCTAATCCAGTACCTTTGCGAACAAATTCATCTCAACAAATAACTAATCCAATCATACGAAAAGCCAGTGTTTTTCGACTAAATGCTGGCGAGCTAACTTTGTGAAGGAACTAGCTAGCTAACTAGTTAGGTGTAGAAAGCTAGCTAGGGCACGTTAACGTTAGCCTTAGCTGTTATGATCCTATGGTTATCATGGCAGCATCCACTCCTTCACTGGTTTCTGCTCCAGCATTAAGGTAACGTTACCAGAGCCCTGTACTACGAAGCTAGTTTAATGCCTTATCCGAGTAAGTTTGAGTTTAAACCTGGTTTAGCCGTACTACAAAGCAAGTTAACTTTCAATCACCATGGCAACTGACGCTGCAAAGCTAACCTGGTCGCGACCAGGTTAGCTTCAGAGGATAAGATCAAAATCCATGACAGACCCATATAATCGGCTCTCTGGAGTCACTCACCGTTCATATAAGATCGCCATATGAAAAATAGATTGCAGTCAACTGAGAATATAACAAGAAAAACATTTGTGGCTCTGTAGGCTACATAATTAAATTAAGCCTACTTACCACTTTATGTCTTAACAGCTCAACGATGCGTGGAGAAATATGATCACTATTAATCACTGCGGCGCATATCATGAATGGACCCTCAAATGGAGTGAGGGTGATATTCTCCTACATGCCAGAAAAGCCTATACGTCTCAATTCAGTTCAGCAGTTTTCTCTTTTATAGTAGGCTATTAGGCTTTATACTAGGCTATTTTATATATGAATTATTCGATCAGTGCAACCACACACATGAGTGATAGAGATCATTATTCATTGAGCATGCGTTTCTAAATCTATGGTCTAAATAGGCTTACAGATTGTGGAAATGTATAGACTGAGATTACACATTTAGATTTGTTGCTGCTGCCTGTATCAATGCAGCTGTATCAATCGCTGATCAAAGTAAATCAAATGACTGATGTGAGTACAAGCTGCTGCTTTAGACAGCCCTTCAGCAGACTATCCAACGCGGATTTTCATTCTGACATTAAATCGCGGATACATTAAATATCCGCTAAAACTCTGATCATGCACTGCGCTTCATTGAACGAGGAAATGGGTGTGGAAATGGGTGTGGGCGTGGATAAACTCAGCTGTTCATAATGTGATTGGCTGGCGCACCTCTTTCGCGTGGACGCGCGCCTGTGCACGAGCGAAAAACGTGCGCGTGCACAGGCAGATCCCAGGTCCACTTACCTAGTAAAAAACCAGCGTCGTAGTATCAGTTAACTAGATAGCTTTGATCCTGTTCAGTCAAACCAGATCAAAGGGACTTATCGCGGATCTGTTAAACTAGTTTCGTAGTACAGGGCTCTGCTCTCTCACACTTAACCTTTATTTGTATTGATCATGTTAAAGTTAGCTTAACTATCTGTTTATGTGTTGGATAGATAGACTCAAAGCTAGCAGCATCACGTTACGCTTTTCAAGTCTGCAGGGATGGTGGTGGTTTTGTGTCTGCCCTGGTATCTGTCACCTTTCTTTCACTCTCCGTGAGTTTGCATCTCTGAGTCTGATGTGCTTGTTCGTTATTGTTTTACCTGTCATCACTTTAGCTGCAGGCAAAAACAACGCAGAGCGATGCTGAAGAAAGTACGAAGAAAACGGAAACGCCAGGCCCTAGCCCAAGTCAGACAATGTGGTATGGAGTTAGCTAACTTACCAAATGTAATGTGTTAACTTCGCATTGTTCTCATGATAGCTCCGAGTTGAAAGTGTTGAGTATCACTTTAACAAACATTGCTGTTACGCTTGATAGACACTTGCACATCTTTAGTTTTAACAGATGGAGCGAACTGTTTATCTGAGGAGGAGGAGGAGGAGGAGGAGAAGGAAGGAGAAGAAGATGATGATGATGCTGAGAAGGAAAGGTAACTAAATGCTAACTTTGTTCTGTTTTCATGTGCAACACAATCACTGGTAAGAATACCATGTAGGCCTAACATCAATGTTGATCTAGATTCTAGAGAGAATACCAACACAGACTGCATTAGACGTGATATGAAGACGTGAGTTTGTAATCTCCAATGTGTTTGATATGCCTCCGCCTTGTCTTTTCAGGCAGCGGCTGCATGAACAGTGGCTGGACAGAGAGAGGCTTGCTCAGGAGGAGTTCAGGCTCAAGTCTGAGAGGGAGGAAGCTGCAAGGAAGAGAAAAGAAGAGGATGAGGTATCCTACAGCTTTTCAGTCTCCATCACACAGAACATACTCTGGCTCGTCATACTATAAAGCAAGGACTCTGTGTGTGTGTGTCCTTCGCATATCTCGAGAACCGTTCGTCCGATCTACTTCACACTGGGCGGGTGTGTTGCTGCGTGCCTGAGGAAATGCAGTGCAATTTGGACATGTGACACGTTCAATATTAATAAACTTTGAATAAACAAGCGAATCTCACTTCCAAGTTGATGTCAAAACTTACATACATTATGCTCACTACAAAAAAACTAGACTACACCACTGGCAGCAGAGGAGCGAATGGGCACTGTACTAGTTTCTTAAAAGTTAAAATTCGGAAAGTTTGTGAACATGCCAGGTTCTATAGTCATTTGTAAGATAGGTGTATTTTGATCATGTTGATGATTTAAATGAACTTGTCATTCTGTCTTGTTTTCACAGCGGATGATAAAGGAGGAGTGGGACTCGCAGCAGAAGAGAGACCAGGAGGAAATAGACCTGAAGCAGCAGAAGAAGCGAGACAGAGAGGTGAAACGGGCCCCAGGAGGATAGAAACAAAGAGAATTATATCCTCATCTACTTTGACCAATGAGTGGACCGTTAGATTTATCACCAGTATTTATTTATATTAGTAATTACTAGTAGCATCCAAATTGATGATTGAAATAATCCTATATTTAAACATATCTAATTTATGGCTTGTATAATTTTGTACCAACTGAGTATTTCCTTTCAAGTGTTCTTGCCTTATACACAATTTTTTTTTTTACTTTTTCCTTGACCGAGCGGCACAAGCAATGATCCTGTTCCTTAACTAAGATCCACACAAAGAGAAACACCCATACCAAGTTACCATCACCTTCCACTCTCAGGACGAGGATGTATCTTTTACTCGTGGCTCTGTGTGAAAAGTGTCTGTGAATTTGCCTCCCGAGAGTCCAGATATCTTTTGCATTATTAACCTGTTGAGACGTGAACCAAATTGTTGATGTGATCTTAACATGCAGGAACAGATATGCTCTCTGTTGACCCCTACACATTTTCACCAGCAATGTCTTTACACCATTTGTAGGAGGCTGTTCAGAAAATGTTGGACGAAGCTGAGAATCAGGTATTACACGCGCTGACATCATTGCATTGTTTTTTTTATGACCCCCAAATATTCACGAGTAGAAAAGAGTGAGGGGGGACATTTATTGTATTATTGAAATGTATAATATAAATCAAATTCAACAGAACTCCACTACAGTCAGTCTTCAAGAGAGCATCAAAGGGATCAGTGCATGAGCAGGACAACTATTGATAGCAGGACAATTATTCCTAGCATGAATTGTGATCACTGATTGCTCTCAAAATAGTATTTCCAGTGTAAAGCCCCTAAGCATGCATCGATCATATTGAAACTGTGGTTAGGAGGATAGACAACACATTTTTACATTTGAGGCTTTCAGCTTACTCTTATCCAGAGTCTCTTGCAGTGATTGCAGCAGTAGGAAAAGCCTAAACCCCCCCCCAAAAAAAAGATTCCTAGATCACCGAAATTACAAGCAACCAGCAGTAAGGCGTGTCAGGGTTACGTTAGAGCTCCACGACCAGCAAAGCGTCGTATTGCCATCAGTGTTGCGACAACTTGACACAGAGTGTGTTGGCTTTTCAATGGATTCACCAGAAAACAATCAATTCAACTTAATTCCAATGTTCGAGCCATCAAGGATATAACCTCTGTGATTTTGTAGCTTGGATGCAGCCATCGGACACAAGGCGAGCAGTGGAGCATCTTTCACTGATGGCACTGCCTGACGCACGATGGCTGTCGTGGAGCCGGGCCGTTACAGTGCACTGACAGTCTTGTGACCATAGAATGAGGATTAAAGAGAGACTGAACTAAAAGCTCACCTAATGCCTCTCGGTGATGAACAATTAAACTACATTTGTGGATGTTCTCCATTGCAGCTAGAGAATGGAGCTCCATGGATGAATCCTGAGGCTCCAGCGACAGGAAGCTCTGAGAACTATGGGACAGAGCGGGACATCGCCAACTGTCCCTTCTTCCTCAAGACGGGAGCATGTCGATTTGGAGAGCGGTACGTTTCCGTTTGTCTTTTGAAACTTGACATTCATAAATGTGTCGTTCGTCTGCAGGTGAATCGATAGTTTGTTTGCATAGATGAAATACTCAACCATCCCTCTGTACGTTCAGATGCTCTCGTAAGCACGTTCATCCCGCCGCGAGCCCGACCCTGATGATCCGCGGGATGTTTGTGACGTTTGGCATGGTGCAGTGTCACCGCGATGACTATGACACCGACGCGTGTTTGGAGCACAGCGAGGAGGAGCTGCAGGAGCATTTCCTCGATTTCTACGAGGATGTCCTGCCAGAGTTCAAGAGTGTCGGCAAGGTGGTGCAATTCAAGGTAAGAAGATCAGGACAATGTGAAATCTGGTTTGGGGAATTTTTGTTTTAATTGTTATCTGTTGTGTTTGTTTGTTTTTGTCTCCCCCCCCATTGTGTTATGAGATAAAAAAAAATTAAGTGTTTGAAAATGTCCTTGTAATCTAATGTTAGATCTCTTACCGATGCCAGGAAGAATCAGAGCTGTTTGCTGTATAGAAACCTGCCCAGACTTTAGTTTAGGTTTAGGTTCATGCTCACTGATCAAATCATTACAAGTTAAAAAAAAAAAAAGTTTAACTGAAATCTGCCGGGTCCCCCTTTTAGGTCAGCTGCAACTTTGAACCACACTTGAGAGGAAATGTTTACATCCAGTTTGACACGTAAGCCAATGCACAACTACTACTCGGCTACACTTTCAAAATGGTCGACGTGCGCTGTGTTCACAATTTGGAATCAAACTCTCCTCATTGTCTGTCTTCTGTCTTGTGTCTCTCTGTTGTGCGTCAAGAGAGGAGCACTGTAGAGAGGCCTTCGTCCAGTTCAACGGGAGGTGGTATGCAGGCAAGCAGCTTCACTGTGAGCTCTGCCCCGTTACACGCTGGAAGAACGCTATATGTGGTGAGTCACTTATTCGCCCAGAAATCAGGAACACATTATTTGCTAAGTATAGTAAATATTAGGGGTGTCAAAAATAATCGATTATAAGATGCATCGCGATGCGGACGTGCACGATTCTGCATCGATTCACAAATGTCAAAAATCGATTATTATTATTATTATTATTTTTTTTTTAAATAATCAAATAAAATATAATGGAAGTACATGCAGTTGTTTATTTGGATCATAATACAATGCAATTCCAAATGCACTTTTATTTTAAAAGTAGCCACACAGTGAGAAAAAAGAGAGAAAGTGATGCATCGATTTAAGATGCATCGAGATGCATCGATAATCGTAATCGAATCGAATCGTAGCCCTCTGAATCGTAATCGAATCGAATCGTGAGGCCAGTGAAGATTCACAGCCCTAGTAAATATACAGGAGTTTGGCTCATTGACAGCTGAGTTTCACAGCAAGATCGATGTATGACATCATCATATACTGTATACTGGACATTCACTATCTCTGTGAATTCACTATCTTGCTTCCTCCTGTGTGTATTTTCCCCCCCCTCAGGCTTGTTTGACAGACAGAAGTGTCCCAAAGGGAAGCACTGTAACTTCCTCCATGTGTTTCGTAACCCCGGCAACGAGTTCTGGGAGGCTGACAGAGACCTGCACTTGTCACCGGACCGCGGCGGCAGGTGGACCCCGCGGGCGGGGTGGTACTCGGAGCGATGCAGGGAGCGCTCGTGGAGGCAGCGCAACGGCAGCAGAAGCCCCCCGAGATCCGAGCGGTCCCACGGCCGACGAGAAGGCGGCAAGCGGAGGAGCCGAAGCAGGGAGAGGAGTCGCGAGAGGTGGGCGCCGCCCCCGCATCACCACCACAGAGGAGACGGCATGCGCAGCGACAGGTCGTCCAGATCCAGACCCGTCGGCAGGAGGAGAGACGGCTATCGGAGCAGGAGTAGGGACAGAGACAGAGAGCGGGACCGCTCGAGGAGTAGAAGTGGAGAGCGGGAGCGAGACAGGCTTCGGAACAGAGGGAAGGACAAGTACAGGAGTCGAAGTCGAGAGAGAGACAGGCCTCGGAGTCGAGAGAAAGACGCACGTGTCGGAGTAGAGAGAGACCGGTCAAAGAGCAGAAGTAGAGACCGGGAGAGAAAGAGAAAAAGCAGAGAAAAGAGCAACGATCGGAGCCCCAAGCAGCCCCATAGGGAAGACGAAACCCCAAATGACGACACCCAGACACGCCATGACGACACCCAGACACACCATGATGACACCCAGACACACCGCCACAAACGCTCCAAGAAGAGCAAGAAGAAGAACAAGAGGAAACGCAAGAAGAAGAGCCATTCTCCTGCAGGGATGACTTCATCTGGAGAGTCGGAGAAGGACGAGCCAGAGGCCGGGGAGAAGAACCTTTCTGCAACAAGTCCGAGTCAAGATAGGAATGAAAGGGAGCTGATTGGGAGTGGTGAGGAAGACTTGGGGATGAAGGAAGACTTGGGGATGAATCCCAGTGTGCACAATGAGACTGAAAACAAGTGTAGTCCAGAGGTGCAAAGTGAAAAGTCTGACCCACAGAATCCAAATGAACTGGTTGGAAATGTTGACAATGACATCAACAACACAAACTCATAGCTGTTTGCAACTACATGAGTGGATAGAGAACTGCTCCACATTCAGTTAGGAATAAATGTGATCTTTTGGGCAATGATGAGAAAAAGCCACACAGTTGTCTTTTGTCATTTCAGGTTTTCAGCAGGCCAGATCACCATTTTGTCCAAATGTAAATGTTTCGCTTCTTTTGCAAAGTGATAGTTTTGCTTTAACACCATCAGCTGAAGCACTAAACTACATGTGTTTATAGTGACTGAGATAAAAACGGTGTGAAACAAAGACTAACAGTCGGGTTTTCTTTTTTGGATACATTTATTGTTACTTTCAATGAAGTATCAGAAAAAAAATGTTGGCAAATGTGTTGGCAGTGTTTAACCCATTGATACCTGATGCAGCATTTGCGTGTATATCCCTCACTTGTGTGCGTATCCCTTTAAGACCGCGAACCGCGTTAACGCGGTTCGCGGTCTTAAAGGGATACACACACAAATGCTGCATCAGGTATCAATGGGTTAATACAAAAGTTGGTTATTTCTTTTGCACAAATAAAAGATGAACATGACAGTCGTTGGACGATTGCCTACAAATCAATGGTTACAGAACACCCTTTTGGTGTTACCTATTCAAATAGTTAGAAAGACAAACTGGGGTGAGTATGTAATAGTGTGTTTGCTTGGTTTTTCCTATAGAATCCTATAGATAAATGAGCAAGCTGGCACTGAGTATTAGTGATGTACTCTACGTGCAGTCGTCCTTGTCAATCGACAGAGCTAAAGTTCTCACCCCCCCCAAAAAAAACACTTTGGAATAGACCTAGTCTTTAAATTGATTTGATTCGAATACTTATCAAAATATGGCAAAAAAGGGACAACTATGCTGAAATATATAATCACAATACATCTTAAACATACTGTCAAATCAGTTGTGGTTAGTAGCTCTTAATCCCTTTTCCACCAAGTGAGTCTTCCATAGACACCATTAGGTCAACACAGTGTTCTTTGGTCATATGTTACTCTAAGAATTAGCCTAAACTACGATAATACATCAAATATCGTCTCTTATTAGGATCATATTTCCCCATATGGGAATCCTGATTTAAGACTAAGCTTGATCTCCAAAGGCCATACAAATTTTCGTTAAATGTTCAACCAACGTGTCGGAAAGATAAATCCAGTGCGTACAGGAAAAAAGCCTACTAAACGACATTAAGATGTTTGACACTAATGTAGGAACTACAAAGGCAAAGAATTTGACTCAAGGAAATGTGAAATTCTTGAAGAAAAAGGAAACTTAACTAATTGAACGTGGGTGTATGGTTTAATTGAACTTGTCTGGTGTGTTCGATATGTCCAGCTATAATTTGTTATCATGGTGTCAATGATCACCATGACGGCACATTTAAGGAGCTTTAATCGTGTCATGAAATCAGAAATACTCCAGACTTTCATTTTGAAGTCTGTCTCGTAAACCGAACCCCACATACAGCTCTGCGATCGATGAGCATGACAATGGATGATGCTAACATGATAACCGCCGTTTTCATGTGGATGTCTTCGCTACATTGTACTCCATAGGGTTTCCAGAGTTGTGTGGGGAGTGTAGTCAATTGTACTGCAGAGAACAGCGATCTGGTACATAGCAGAGACACTTGAACACCACAATTGAAACAACATTAAATGACGTTACAGAATAGTACAGTACATTGATTGTGATGATTATATACATACAACACTGACACGGGACAGAGACATGGTGGTGGTGAGATCTGCGTAACGCAGTAATGCCGGGGACACATTTATGTCAGTCCGATCTCTTCCAGGACGCTCCGTGGTGCTTCGGCCTCCTGCAGACGAGGAAGAGAAAACAAACACACACGTAATGCTCTCCACTGAAAGACACTTTGTCTTTTCTGTTTAAAGCAGGAAAGTCCCATTGAGATGAATACATCTCTTTCTCAAGGGAGACCTGGCCAAGACGGGCAGCAGCATAAGTAAAAAAAAAAAAACATAATTACAGACAGAAAATAAAAACAAACTTATGATGAGGTAGTCATGAGTCATGTTTTGCAGAGCAAAGTACCACTCCCAATTTAACTTCCTAGCAGAATACACATGCAGTGTAGCGGGCTGTGCAGCTGTTGGTCGCTCGCTCACAGAGACTTTGCAGAGACTTTCTTATTATAGTTGTGATTCTGATATTCTTATTATAGTTGTGATTCTGATATTCTTATTATAGTTGTGATTCTGATATTATTATTATAGTTGTGATTCTGATATTCTTATTATAGTTCTGATTCTGATATTATTATTATAGTTCTGATTCTGATATTCTTATTATAGTTGTGATTCTGATATTCTTATTATAGTTGTGATTCTGATATTATTATTATAGTTCTGATTCTGATATTCTTATTATAGTTCTGATTCTGATATTCTTATTATAGTTGTGATTCTGATACCCGCTGGAGCTCACAATCACTGGCCATTTACTCAGGGCTCGCTCACAGAGTTGGCATACAGCCTCTCCTCTCTCACCCCAGAGGTGTTTCATCGTCCGCTTCCCTGGCTGATTCCAACTCCGCTCCATCAGTAGCGGACGGATGGAGCTCTCCATGGTGCTGAACCCGTGTTCATTCATTTTGGCCACTAATTAGCCATTTTCTGCCCATTTATTTGGCCCCTAATTACCTAATTAAAAAATCTGAATCTAAAAATTCAGCACATAAAATGACATAGCTGTGGCCGAACACAATTTCTGATCACACAAACACACATTCTTATTAGAGGATCTAGGAGATAGGATCTAGGATTATAGGATTATAGATTAGACACAGCGTGATTATAAAATCAGTTGATGGGGGGCAGGACTTTCCAGTGAGTTTTCCTTTTACAGGCTTGTAAAGTGAGCCATGTTACAATAACACAATTGCAGTGTGCTTACTAAAAATAAATGGCTTAGCATTAACTTGATCTACTACCACTGATGACAGCTATGCAAACACGCACGGCGCTTAGGAGGGACAACACTCACTTTATCAGCCTATCAAGGTGCTTATATGCACAAGGAGGAGGGACAACACTCACTTTATCAGCCTATCAAAGTGCTTATAGGCACAAGGAGGAGGGACAACACTCACTTTATCAGCCTATCAAAGTGCTTATAGGCACAAGGAGGAGGGACAACACTCACTTTATCAGCCTATCAAAGTGCTTATAGGCACAAGGAGAGGTGGAGAGATAGTGATTGAGCGCTGCAGCAGACTTTAATATGCACTGACTGCAGTGCTGAGGAGAGGACATAGAAGACCAAGTGGTGGATAGAGCAACACAGGAAGGTAGAGAGAGCGTTTTGGATCTCCCTTTCGATCTGATTCTCCACCCTGTGACTAAATGAAACTATGAATTCTACACATACGTACTCTACCTAATACAGTAGTTGGCCTGTGAAATTGTCTACTCCACAACCAGAGTCGCCGATAAAGAAGCAGTGCTCACCTCCTGCAGTAGGTCGGCCTGCTCGATGGCCTTCAGCACGTTCTTCTTAGACGTCTCCTGGGCTTCTCCTCCCAGCAGGAACTCATCCAGGATGAAGTAGGCCTTCTCAAAGTTGAAGATGATATCCAGCTCACACACCTGTGAGGCCGCACCAACGCAGTTAGCAGATCAGAGGAGATTCTGTGTAGCCTAAAATGACTTTCACTGCTTTTACTGACTGCGTTTAGATGGACATGATGAGTACCCCGGTTAAAATATGAACGGCTTTTTGAAGTATCCCGTTTTTGTGTTTGCACATGTAAACATCATATCCCGATTTCAGAACCCTGGATAAGCCCTTAAACCGGTTTTGAGAAACCTGATGACACGAGCTGGAGTAAAAAGCACTAAGTAAGAAACCGGCATACTACTGGTTTCTAACTGCAGCCGACAACCTGTGCCGGCACGGCTTCAGCACGGCTTCAGCCAAATGACGCAACAGAACATTTCAAACAATGGCAGCAATGAAAGCATCTCATGGAGTTTTGTCTTTCGCTGATGAAATAATGAAATATGCCTGGCAGTCTACATGGGAGGAAGCATGGAAATGCTATTCAAGTCTGTAGTGTACAGACTAGAGGACGAAGGTGTTGTGACTCAAATGAAAGAAGCGGCGTACAAACAGGGACAGACCACCATGAAGAGGAAGTCCCACACAGTCTGTGCCCAAAAAAGGTGGATGATGTCACACACTCGATACAAGCGAGTCGCAGCTGATGCCACTTTTGTTGTAAACATCACAGGTGCCTGCGCAAATAGCATGCAGTAATGAGTAACTGGCATACTAGTATTAAGTCTCATAACCAGGATACTCAGCCTAGCCTAGTCCATGTTAACACAGTCACTGTAGACTTGTGCATGTACGTATAAACGCACACACACACACACGCACACACACACACACACAGGACTTTATTGTCAGATTTCTCTGGAATGTGTCTGGCATCACAGAGGAAGGAAATGTGTGTGAAGTTGAAGAGACTCACACACACGCACGCACGCGCGCACACACACACACACACACACACACACACACACACACACACACACACACACACACACACACACACACACAGTGTGAAGTTGAAGAGACTCACACTGCCAAAGTATTTGTCCAGCAGCTCCACATATCTATGGATGATCTCCAGGGTGATCAGCTCATTGTCCTGATCCTCTACTGCACAGCAGAAATACAGGCTAGCATACCTACAATAGAAGGAAATACAAGGTGATACATGTCATGGGTTAACATGAAGGGAGGCTAGCATACCTACAATAGAAGGAAATACAAGGTGATACATGGGTTAACATGAAGCTAGCATACCTACAATAGAAGGAAATACAAGGTGATACATGTCATGGGTTAACATGAAGGGAGGCAACATGCAAATAAGAAGTGTGCAGTTTAGGAACATGTGGTAATATGGGATCTGCCACCACTGGAAATAATATGTATGGAAATATTTCATTTTCCCCTCAGGCCCTCACATGTATGTTGAGAGAAAGCAGAGAGAATCAGAGTCATGTTTATGTATATAATTGATATGTATCTGTGCGTTCATGTTTGCATGCATGTTCAAGATTCAAGATTTTTATTGTCACTCCGTAGTACAAGTATCACATGTGAAATTCTTGTGCTGTGAACTCCGTTTACAACATAAATATAACAGGGCATATGAGTGCAAAAACAACAAGAGACACAACAAGCAATAAGGCAGTAGAGTGATAAGACAAGTCAGAGACAGTGGCATATTCACTGCACATAGGTGCACATGTCGTGTGCATACTTTAGACGTACTTAAACATAAAAAAAAAAAAAGTGGCATTTTCACTGCACATAGGTGCACATGTCATGTGCATACTTTAGACGTGCTTAAACATTTTAAATTCGACGTATTTGACGTACAGGTGCTAATAGCATATACCTAATTAAACATACAATTAAACATTAGACATACATAATGGTAGCAGCTACAGTACGGTACAGTACAGCTACTACACTATTTGTATATGTTAAGGAGTCTCGTGGCCTGCGGGAAGAAACTGTCCCTCAAGCGATTTGTGCGTGCTTTTGGGACCCTGTATCTGTGTGTCTGTGTTTAAACAGCAAGTTGGAGGAAAGCACAGAGTGCTGCCGTCAGGGAATGAGAGACACCACAGCCAGCTTTGACACTTCTGTTACTTGCTTACCTCTTGTAGACGATCTTAAGGTCCCTCCACTCCAGAAAGCTGCACATCTTGGGCTTCCTGGCCAGTATGGTCTGCACCAGGTCTCTGGAGATCTTCTTCCTCTCCTTGTCAGACAGAGGCACATACCATTTCTGCAGCCGCAGCTTCCCCTGCCTGCTGAACAACAGCATGAACTGCATCTGGAGGGAGGGAAGGATCGATGGATGAGTTGTTGTGGTATACAAGGTGGTGGAGTGATTCAGTTCAAAGTAACGAGGGTAACATTATGCATTGAGATGCAAGGAGGAGAGAGAAACAGTAACGTTCACAGCGATTTAAGAGATTAATAAATGAAAATTATTTGAGAGGGTGGTGAAGAAGGAATGAAAAATGATGGAGGACAATGTTAATGATCAACATTACAACAATATTTTGTTTTACATGACAGGGAAAGTTGATCCAATCCCTCAAACAGAATGAGACGGTTTGGGAAGTTAATAAATGCTAGCACAGATTATGGGGAAGCATGATTTGTTTTGGTTAATACGAATCATTTATCAAATATAAATAATGTATCCAAATATTATTTTATACAAAGTTTAATTGGTCGTTTGTTCGAGCCGAATAGCGAGCTAATATTAGCTAACGTTAACCCGAATGGACTAATATGTAAACAACAAACAAGGATGCTCCCCAACATGTTTTTTTTGTCATGTGTCCTTTGCGCCCCCCTCCTGCGACGCTTCGCTGAGCTACAGCCGAGAAATAAACACTCATCTTACCTTCGACCCGACGTCGATGTAGACGCTAACTTAGGCGATTCGCAACTTTGACCAATTCAATCTAAATATGTGGCCACAAAGTGAACGAATAGCCCCAGTGTTGTTGTGTACTTGTCCCGCTAGCTGCTAAGCTAGCTAGCGCGTCTGACGTCTCGCTCTGACTGACCAGCCTCTGATGATGATTCAGTTAGCAGCGCTGTCATTGGTTGAAACGTCCACTGCTGTGTGATTTGATTCGGTTAGAAATTCCGTTATTCCTGACTATGTTCCTGACATAGCTTGGTTCCCTGTTATGTGCTTATGTGATGTGTGACTGTGAACCATAGACATAGATAATGCTGTGAACAACCATGGCTGTGAACCTGAACGGATGCAGAAGCATAAACCGATGTGGTTTATATTCACTGTTGAAATGTAAATGAGATGGCAAATGGGACACATTTGTGTTCTGTTGTATTCTATTCTATTCTATTCCTGTATTTAACCTATCTTATATTAATTTTAATCTTGTCTCGTGTGTTTCCTTAGTTTCATTGTCTTACCATGTTTTAACCCATTTAATCCCCAAATTTTCCTAGACATGAAAATATCAGAATCGTGTGTCATTTTCAAGATTCAAGATTGTTATTGTCGAATGAATGAATGAATGAATGAATGAAAGTTTTATTTACGTGTCAGGACAAATTACATGACCCATCCCACATATCAGACACATCAACATAAAGTTATTACCATATCGATTCCGGTGCATAAACAATACAAAACCATACAAACACACACACAGCACACACGGCATGGACCGCAAAACACCGATTTAACTACAATATGTAGTAAGTAAAATATATGAATTATCTATCATATGTCAACTTTTTCCTCCTATATCCCACGCATGAGAAATATATTCGGAAAAAGCAAAGATGTTGTCAAAAAGAAATTCAAGTATGGTACTGTTACGGCCTTGGTCAGAGCCTGGCCTTGGGTTGGTCAGTGTTGCATTTTCTCACCTCTGTCTCTATTCCAGACACGCCCCCCCCTCTAATTGACTGATTACTGAGGAGCCCTCACCTGGAGCTGGTGCCCAATCAAGCCAGCATAAGAAGCCAGGGAGACTCCAGTGCTGGGCCTTCTGCCACTTCGACAGCCAGCACCTGCTTTCTGTGTACACTTGAGACTGCAGCTCTCTCCTATTAGCTGTTAGCTCCTCTGCTCTCTATTCTTTTTGTTCTCAACTTGATGATCTTGATTGGCCTTTCTTGTTAATACCTGTGCTCTTAGAGGCCTATTGATAGACCTGGTATTGACCCTGTAGCTGGTTTTCTGGCGTCTTACCACTAGCTACTGTTTGCTGTATTCCTTAACCCTGGGTTCGATTTCAGTTTTGTTTTCTTTTTGTTTTGTTGACCACTAACTCAGGAAGCCCTGTAGGGGTGTGCTGCCCTTTATTTTCATCCCCCCTTTTCTCCTGTTTTTTGTAGGCTAGGGAGGGTAGAATTGTGTTTTTGTTTCAGTGTAGTTTGCTTTATTTTCTAGGTAAATTTGTTGGGCTTTTGGCCACCCTGAAGCAAATGGCTTACCTGTGATTTAAATCTTTTGTTTCAAATAAATCATTGTTTGATCATTTTTCAACTCCGTGCATCTCGCTTTGTTCCTAGACCTTTTTATGTTACACCTGTTGCCCTAGACTTCTTCATGGTCGTAACATAAATGGGGGCTCGTCCGGGATTTTCTTTGTAATCTGGGTTATCGTCTAGGAAATTTGTAGTAGCCTGGTGCTATTGTTGAAAGTTTGGGCCAAACTTTCTGCTTTCTGTGTGCACAAGCTGTGTTTTGGCTGTCTTGTCTTCTCCTCCTGCCTTTGGCTGTGGTGCTAAAAGGTATGGCTTTTAATTTGGAGGAGTTTGTGAGTAATCCCACTTTAGACCTGATTGACACATGTAGGAAGGAGGACTTGTGTTCAATTGCTACACACTATGGCATTGTGGTGTCTAAATCTCTGGTGAAAAAGGAGTTGAAAGGTCTAATTGTCGATGGCTTGGTGGAACAAGGTGTAGTTAATTTACCTGAGCAGCAGGGAGCTTCAAATGCTCCTGCTGAGGAGGCCCCTGAATCTCCTGGAGAGGAAGTGAGTGGTGTTGTAAAACTCCAGTTTAAGTCACCACCAGCTCATGTACCTCAATCACTTCCACGGTTCGATCCCTTCTCTGACGGAAGCTCTCCAGGGTCCCAGAAGGAGGCCCGATTAAAGGTGCGTTTGGCTCGCCTTCAGCTTGAAGTTCAGGACAAAGCAGAAGCTCGGAGAGAGGAGCTAAAATTCCAGTTGGAGGTCCGTAGGATTGAGGCGGACACTGCAGTTAAAATACGCCAGCTTGAATTGCAGTCCAAGGTGAGCGCTGGGTCTGGTGTGCTCCAATCATCAAGCACCCTGGCTCCACCGCCTGCACCCTCTCCATCGGTCCCAATTCCCCCCGCTCCAGCTTTTGATGTGAGTAAAAACATTGCTTTGGTTCCTCCATTTCGGGAATCTGAAGTTGAGTCCTACTTTAGTGCATTTGAGCGCATTGCTGTGGCATTGCACTGGCCTAAAGAGGTCTGGCCCTTATTGCTTCAGTGCAAATTAACTGGTAGAGCTCAGGAGGCATGTGCAGCCCTTTCCTTAGAAGATAGCCTACAGTATGATGCTGTTAAGTCTGCTATCCTTAGAATATACGAACTTGTCCCTGAAGCATATAGACAACGTTTTCGAAATTTGAAAAAATCTTACTCCCAAATGTTTGTTGAATTTGCCAGAGAAAAAGGCACACTCTTTGATAGGTGGTGTCTTGCCAGCAAAGCCAATAACTTCAGTTCTCTACGTGAATTAATTCTCTTGGAAGAGTTCAAGATTTGTGTGCCAGATCGCACTGTGGTTTACTTAAATGAACAAAAAGCAACCACATTACAGGAAGCAGCGGTCCTGGCAGAGGAGTTCGCGTTAACACATAAAAGTGTGTTTGTGGGAAAACGTGAACCCTCCTTTCGTGACAACACTCTGAGTAAAAATGGTTCTCAGCCCATGCGTTCTACAGTGTCTTCTTCAGGACCCAAGTCTGACACAGAATGTAGCTACTGCCACAAACTTGGTCATGTGATTAAAGACTGCTTTACATTAAAGCGCAAACAGCAGCCCCTGCGGTTTCTTCCACCAAAAGGTGTGAGCTTGGTCAAAACAATCCCCCCTGTCTCCCAGATACCGCCTGTCAAGCCATTGGAGGGGCCTGATGAATGTTTCAAGCCTTTCATATCTGATGGGTTTGTGTCTTTGACAGGGAAGACTGAGGATCAGCAGCCTGTCTGGATTTTGAGAGACACTGGTGGGTCACAATCTTTTATCCTATCTGATGTTCTGCCCTTGAATAAAAACTCTGCTTGTAATGCCAGCACTATAGTCCAAGGCATTGAGATGGGTTTTGTGCCTGCTCCCCTCCACCATGTGTATGTACAGTCAAAGCTGGTCTCTGGTTTATTCATGGTGGCTGTCCGTTCTTCATTTCCCATACGGGGAGTTGAGTTTATCATGGGGAATGATATCGCAGGAGGTAAGGTGAGGCCAGTCCCTGAAATGGTAGACATTGCAAATACTGATCTAAATGATGAAGCCTCACATGCTTATCCTGATGTGTTCTCTGCCAGTGTCCTCACCAGAGCCCAAGCCCGTAAGCAAAAGGAGGAAATGGATGGTGCAGACCTTGCTGACTCTGTGCTCGCTACTGCGTTTATGGAGGATAAACTTCCACTTACTGCTGACCCTCTAACAGAGGTGCCTTGTCGGTCTGAATCCAGTCCTGCCATGGAACCGGTGGTCCAGGAGGCCATCATGCAGCTACCTGTAACTCGTGAGTCTCTTATCAGCGCCCAAAAAGCTGACACTTCTCTCACAAAATGCTTTGCTAATGCTGCTAACGTAGCAGAGGAAAAGTGCAGGCTGCATTCTTTCTACTTAGATGATGGAGTATTGATGCGCTCCTGGGTGCCGTTGGCCAGGCACGGTCTGGGTGAGACCGAAGAGGATTGGGATACAGTACGTCAGGTGGTGGTTCCCACTGAATACCGACAACATGTCCTGGAGTTGGCCCATGAACATCCATGGTCTGGTCATTTAGGGGTTACAAAATCCTACAACAGGATCCTGAGACACTTCTTTTGGCCAGGGTTAAAAGCTGATGTAGCCAAATTCTGCAAAACCTGTAGCATTTGTCAGCTTACTGGGAAGCCCAACCAGGTAGTTCCACCTGCCCCTCTCTGCCCCATACCAGCTGTGGGGGAACCTTTTGAGCGTGTGATTGTAGATTGTGTCGGTCCATTACCAAAAGCAAAGTCTGGTAATCAGTTTCTGCTAACATTAATGTGCACTGCCACTCGTTTTCCCGAGGCTATTCCTCTACGTAAAATCACCGCTCCAACAGTTACCAAAGCTCTGATTAAGTACTTTACCACTTTTGGTCTGCCCAAAGTAGTACAAACAGACTTTATGTCCAAGGTGTTCAAACAGACTCTACAGTCCCTGGGAATTGAGCATGCTATTTCCAGTGCATATCACCCTGAGTCACAGGGCGCATTGGAACGTTGGCACCAAACATTAAAATCTATGTTGAGAAAATACTGTCTGGAGACTGGAAAAGACTGGGATGAGGGTGTGCCCTTTGTACTGTTTGGTATTCGGGAGGTCAAGCAGGAGTCCCTCGGCTTCAGCCCGGCTGAACTAGTGTTTGGCCACAGTGTGCGCGGCCCCTTGAAGGTACTGAAAGAACAGCTACTGTCAGAAAAGTCATCGCCTACAACTAATGTCCTTGACTTTGTCACTCAGTGCCGGGAGCGCTTGCACAGAGCATGTTCTCTAGCCAGAGAGGCCCTCTCTTCTTCCCAGGAGAACATGAAGAAGCAGTTTGACAAAAAGGCAGTGGAACGTAGTTTTCAGCCTGGAGACAAGGTGTTAGTACTTCTACCTATCCCTGGTTCTGCACTTACTGCCCGTTTCTCAGGTCCCTATGTAGTTAAAAGTAAAATAGGTAAAATAGGTGACACAAACTATATTATTAACACTCCTGAACGGAAACGCCAGACACGTCTTTGTCATGCTAACATGCTGAAGCTGTTTCACTCTAGAGAAGCTGTGGAGGACAAGCCAGCAGAGCCTGAGTCCACTGCTGCTTCCATCTCTCTGGTGTCTGGTCTGTTTACGTCTTCAGATGAGGATGGTTTGAAGACCCGTGATGACACTCAGCAGTGTGGTAGGCTGCCAAATTCAGGAATTCTATCCAAACTGGATTCCCATCTGCCTCATCTTTCTGGTGTTCAAAAAGAGGATGTGACTAACCTTATTCATGCTTTTCCCTCACTCTTTGGTGATGTGCCTTCACGTACTACAGTACTTGAGCATGATATTGATGTCGGTAATGCCACTCCCATAAAGCAGCATGCTTACCGTTGTCCCATGTTAAAGCGGGAGATGATGAAAAAGGAGGCAGAGTACTTGCTTAAAAATGGCCTAGCCAAACCGAGCTACAGCTCCTGGAGTTCCCCTTGCCTGTTGGCTCCAAAGTCAGATGGTTCTGCTCGTTTCTGCACTGACTTCCGCAAGGTGAACGCAGTTACTGTGCCTGATTCTTTTCCACTACCTCGCATGGAGGATTGCATTGACAGCATTGGCTCAGCTGTTTTCATCACCAAGCTAGACTTATTAAAAGGTTATTGGCAGGTCCCACTCACTTCTAGGGCATCAGAGATATCTGCTTTTGTCACGCCTGACCATTTTCTACAATACACTGTGATGGCATTCGGGATGCGTAACGCACCCGCCACTTTCCAGCGGCTAATGAACACTGTACTCCGTGGTGTCCCCACATGTAATGTGTACTTAGATGATGTCGTTGTATATTCCAACACTTGGTCTGAGCATATGGTCACCTTAACCTCTGTCTTTGTCCGATTGGTAGAAGCATTCCTCCACATGGTCCTCCGGGACATCATCATTTGCTGCTTCTCCAGCTGAGGTATCCTATTGCGTCACAACAAGACAAGACCCAGCTCTGCCTCTGTGAGCAAAGATGGTAGACTAGACAAAGAGTCTAGTACTACTGAAGTGACTTTATGGAACGCACACTATGGAGAGGAAGAAGCGCACACTATGGAGAGGAAGAAACACACACTGTTTCAGCGGTTGAGAGAGGGTCATGTAATGTGTACTTAGATGATGTCGTTGTATATTCCAACACTTGGTCTGAGCATATGGTCACCTTAACCTCTGTCTTTGTCCGATTGGTAGAAGCATCCCTGACACTAAATCTGGCCAAATGTGAGTTTGGTAAAGCGAGGGTAACTTACCTGGGAAAGCAAGTTGGCTGTGGGCAGGTACGCCCAGTGGAGGCCAAAGTAGCTGCCATCGTTGCCTATCCTGCACCCACTACCAGACGTGAGCTCCGGCGCTTCCTAGGGATGACCGGCTACTACAGGTGTTTCTGCAGGAACTTTTCTGTGGTAGTGGCCCCTCTAACCCAACTGAGCAGCCCAAAGCAGCCGTTTGTGTGGGACAGTGAATGTCAATATGCTTTCCGCTATGCAAAATTTCTCCTCTGCAGTGCTCCAGTGTTGGCGGCCCCGGATTTCTCCCGGCCCTTTCAGTTGGAGGTGGATGCGAGTAGCTCTGGAGCTGGAGCGGTGTTGCTACAGGATGGTACCGATGAACTCAGCCATCCTGTCTGCTACTACTCAGCCAAGTTCAAGCGTCACCAGATCGGATACTCTACCATTGAGAAAGAGACCCTCGCCATGCTCCTGGCCCTACAGTACTTTGATGTTTACGTTGGTTCCAGCCCAATTCCAGTGGTGGTATACACCGATCACAACCCATTGGTGTTCCTGGCCAGGATGTATAACCACAACCACCGACTGATGCGCTGGGCTCTGATGGCACAGGACTACAACCTAGACATCCGACACAAGAAGGGGTCCGAGAACATAGTAGCGGATGCTCTGTCCCGACAGTGGGCGTGACCGGAAAAGTTACGTAACCTTTTGTAAATTGAACGTGTAATAGTAATTATGTTTTTGATTTTTGATCTATTTACTATATGTAAATTCTTATGTGAGGGGGTGTTACGGCCTTGGTCAGAGCCTGGCCTTGGGTTGGTCAGTGTTGCATTTTCTCACCTCTGTCTCTATTCCAGACACGCCCCCCCTCTAATTGACTGATTACTGAGGAGCCCTCACCTGGAGCTGGTGCCCAATCAAGCCAGCATAAGAAGCCAGGGAGACTCCAGTGCTGGGCCTTCTGCCACTTCGACAGCCAGCACCTGCTTTCTGTGTACACTTGAGACTGCAGCTTGAGACTGCAGCTCTCTCCTATTAGCTGTTAGCTCCTCTGCTGTCTATTCTTTTTGTTCTCAACTTGATGATCTTGATTGGCCTTTCTTGTTAATACCTGTGCTCTTAGAGGCCTATTGATAGACCTGGTATTGACCCTGTAGCTGGTTTTCTGGCGTCTTACCACTAGTTACTGTTTGCTGTATTCCTTAACCCTGGGTTCGATTTCAGTTTTGTTTTCTTTTTGTTTTGTTGACCACTAACTCAGGAAGCCCTGTAGGGGTGTGCTGCCCTTTATTTTCATCCCCCCTTTTCTCCTGTTTTTTGTAGGCTAGGGAGGGTAGAATTGTGTTTTTGTTTCAGTGTAGTTTGCTTTATTTTCTAGGTAAATTTGTTGGGCTTTTGGCCACCCTGAAGCAAATGGCTTACCTGTGATTTAAATCTTGTTTCAAATAAATCATTGTTTGATCATTTTTCAACTCCGTGCATCTCGCTTTGTTCCTAGACCTTTTTATGTTACACCTGTTGCCCTAGACTTCTTCATGGTCGTAACAGTACCTTCTTCAAAATCTAACAAGTTTAACTCAGGGGAGTGTTAAATAGTATCTCTCGTAAGTCATGATACAATGGGCAGTACAAAATAAAATGAAATTCATTCTCCACTTCCTTCAACTCACAATATTCACAAATCCTATCTATTATAAAGTGTGAAGTTTTAGTGGTGGTGGCAGACTATCGTCATGGGTACATCTGTTAGAATGCAGGTTTTGAAATGATTGTCCAGGAAACTTCTTTGTGAACAAGTTGACAGTATTTATTTTGCTGATGGATTGACAGGGGGGAAACACATGGGCTGCCTTGTCCGTGTTGCTTGTGCTCTGGCCGCCCCATGCAAGGAAGTGATTGAGGGGAGTGCAGACTCTAAATAATGAGTGAGGGAACCCAGGTGGGGCAATCAGGGAAGGGACCAACAGGTGAACATCATAAGTAATCAGTGAGGTGTAAAGCTAAAGAAATAAGTGAGAGAAAGGAAGTGAACCAAGTGAGGAGGGGAAGTGGAAAAGTAAAATATGTAAAGTAAAAGCTGATAATTCATAACACTATCCTCCTCCGCCGTCCCTCTGTATCTGCCTGTTTCAATATGTAAAGGCAGGATACCACATCCTAACTGAGCACATAAGGACCTCTTGCTTTTAGGTAAATTAAACATAACATATTTTTCACATTTAAATTCATTTTTAAATAAACAACAAGTTCTTAATTTTGGCTTCTGCCATATTTCTTCAGTCCAAGACTGTAACCAGTTAGCACGGATCTGAGATTTAAACGGCTCTACATATACACATTCTTTGAGAGTAATATTCTCCAAAACCACACTCCTGAAACAAGTCATAGCCTACATATCTGAGACCCACTCCCCTTCAACAGACAAGTCCCAGAAGAAAATCTGACTAGCAACCATATTGGATGGTATTGTCACTCCGTAGTACAAGTATCACGTGTGAAATTCTTGTGCTGTAGACTCCGTTACAGCATAGTGCAAAATAACAGGGCATATAGATTCAGTAAAACGAGAAACAACAAGGAATAACAGTACAGTTTTTCATTTTCTTTTCTAGCATAGACACCTTAAAACATAATTAGACATTCTGTTTGCACAGGTGCAAATAACATAGGCATAGTTAATATATGTAATGGTAGCAGCTACTACATGATTGTTTATTTGTGTGTGTTAGGAGTCTCGATATCTATGGTCACAACCCACCTGAATATCCGGTTTACTTCCTGTATACATGAGCGCAGGCTGATATTCGGCTCATATTAAATGTTAACGTTAGGCCGTGTCTCCGACAGACACATTAACAAGGTAGCCTATTTCGGTCTTTATGTCTTGTAGTAGTTAGTAGTAGTAGTTGTTGTTGTTGTTGATAGTTGCCATAACAACCACCCCTGTCGGAAAGACGTGCACACGCTGGGTAGGAAGCGTTGTTGTCCCGGAGGCGATTTTTTTTTTCGGATGATGGCGAAGGCTATGCGAAGGCATAACCCGCCCCTCTCTGCCTCTGATTGGCCTAGCGTCACACTTCCATCCAAACACATTCGCTTGGCTATCCTGCATTACATCTCTTTCTACAGTCTGTGGTCAGACCGTCAGACTCAGACAGACAGCAGTTACGCTTGCTAGCCTGCATGAAAGACGCCAGTGTGTTTATGTTTTTAATATAGTCATATCTATGGTTTATAACGCTGCCACTAATCAGAGGCAGAGAGGGCCTGGGGTGGGTTATGCCTTCGCCATCATCCAAAAAAAATATCGCTTCCGGTAAGCTAGCTAGCTAGCTAATGTTAGCTGCTGGTTGGTTGGCTAACTAGCGAATGTTAGCCGTTAGCTAACAACGCATTAACTAGACAAACACAGACATGCAGAGCTCCAAAAACAGAGCAATTCGTGATTTTGTTACTGTAGTTTCTGTAGAGTAACGTCCATGTACCTTTATGGATTGCACAGGGTTGGTATTGCGAAGGGATCTGACGGATAGTGCAGTAACAGTCAGCAGCTATGATAGCGCAGCCAGGGGTGGGAGGAAGTCAGGGGGGGGAAGTCCATATATGGTCATCGGTCATGGGGCACAGGACATTACGTCATCACAGGATAACGCGATTGGCTGGCTCAGATCTGTTCAAATCTGAGCCAGCCAATCACGTTGTCCTGCGTTGTTTGGGATGTGTTAACCTCGCGTCACCAGGCTCTTCTCGGCGAGAAAGAGCCTGGCTCCCGCCCACAATTGATTTTGTCATCATACTGGGTCCGGCCTAGAGCCCGCCCTAGACCGGATCTAGCTCGTCAACTTTCACGTTAACTTGACAATTTGACCCAAGTATCAGAACGGCAAACAACAAAACAAAAGATGGACGTACCGAACGAAGTTTTTGAAGAAGTTCTTTTAGAAACATTGCGGATTCACAATCTCTCATATTTTAAGCCAATACAGAAGCTTTGCATCAGACAATTAATCGAGGGAAGAGACGTTCTCGCATGTCTACCAACTGGTTTTGGGAAAAGCTTAGTATTCCAAACCTGGCCGACGGTGTGTCGACTGCTTGGGAAGAACTTTTCAAACAAATGGCCAGTTGATGGAATAGTTATAGTTGTCTGTCCGCTGTTATCGATAATGGAGGATCAAGTACAACAATTGAAATCCAAAGGCATATCTGCTGCCTGTGCTGGGAAAGACATGGACATTGATCATAAGATTTCACATGGCGAGTACTCCATTGTCTTTGGCTCTCCAGAAACCTTCCTCGGCAGTGACTACTGGAGAAATGTGCTACAAACACCCATATTCCAACATCGTTTACTTGGAATAGCAGTGGATGAAGTGCACACTGTTATTCAGTGGTGAGTAGCCTAACCCCATTAATGTTAACTGTCATAGTAATAGTATGATTATAACAATTATTCTCTCCGCAAACCATTTTCAAAAAGTATACAGACCCCCCCCCCCCCCCCCCCCAGGGATAGTATAATAATGTAAATAAAATCTAAAAGTTCCACCACTTTATACTTGCGGGTTAGCTTGCTGTCTGATCATACAATCTCGAGATCTGGGTTATTTTAAGCAAACAATGAAAAAGAATCTTAACTTCTGAACAGTAAGCTAATTAGTGTAATTGTAACAAATTCCTTCCATTGTCTATTGTGACTACCATAATGCATGGCATTTGCCCCGAGATAATAACCAGTTTCACATGCTATATTCCATAAGTGTGATAATAAATAATTTAATGATCCAATTCTTCAGTAGTGTGTGAAAACCTAACAGCATTTTGGTATGTGACAACTAGTTGTGTTTTTATGTTTGACATTGTTTTTCCTTTGTCAAACAGGGGCCAAGGAAAAGGAGGCAGATCACCATTTCGGAAATGGTGTGGACTTGTTGGTGAGCTTCGTTCACTGCTCCCCAAATCTGTGCCAGTGTTTGCCACAACAGCCACAGCATCAAAGAAGACCAGGCAGGAGCTAATGAAGATTATTGGAATCCAGGGCTGTGTTGAGATTGCAGTGTGTCCTGATCGGTCAAACATCAGGCTTGCATCAAAGAAGGTCTCGTCAAAAGCAAAGAATACATTTGCATGGTTGTGTGAGGAACTCAAACTAAAAGGACCAAGCACTGAAAAAATGGTCATCTACTGCAAAACCATCGCTGACTGTTCACACCTGTATGCAGATATTTTCAAACCATACCTGGGAATTAACTTTTGCCATCCATTAGGTGCTAATGACAAATCTGGAAACAGGTTGGTGGACATGTACCATTCAGCAACCCCTGAGGACGTCAAAAAGAACATTGGTAACTCCCTGAAAGATCCTGCCTCCACTCTTAGAGTGGTTATTGCCACATCAGCACTTGGTATGGGAGTAGACTTCAAGAATGTTCACACAGTGATCCACTATGGAGTCCCAAATGAAATAGAGGACTACATGCAAGCCATAGGGAGAGCTGGAAGAGATGGTGCGGACTCCCACTCCATCCTGTTGTATCATGGTGGACAATTAAAAGGAGTGTCTGACCAGATGCAACAGTATGTGTCCAACAGCACAACTTGCCGGCATGCAAAATTACTTAAAATCTTCAATGATGAGCAGGGAAAGCCGATTCATCCTGGGCATAGATGTTGTGATGTCTGTGCTCAACGTTGTGAGTGTGGTGATGCATGTAATGGCAAACCTAGTGAGATCGAGAAACATGCAGGAGAAGACCCAGTGTGCAGACAAAGAAATGTCAGTGAGGCCCAAAAACTTGAATTGCAAATACGCTTGCAGGACATTGAAGAGGGAATGACAGGAGAGCCCGGTTCCAGCAGTGTGTCTGTGTACAGTGCCACATCGAATCCAGACTCCAGTCACGAGGAGTTCATTACAGAAGTGGTGAATAACAGCTGTACTTTGTTCACAATGAATGATATTTTTAGCACTACTCAAGTGAGCACCTTGGAACAGGCACAGTGCATCTTGAATGTTATAAATGAGGTCTTTCATGACATAGAGCAGGAAGGTGGGCCCATAAACGTGGTAGAATGTGAGGACAGCATGGATTCAGCATTAGCTGCTTTAGGTGACATTGCATTGCATGACGATTGAATGAATGCAGCTAAATCAAAAGATTGGATGTTGTATGAGGTCCTCAATGTTGCTGGAAAGTTTGTGAAATGATGAAAAAATAGTGAAGGCCCTGGAAGTGTTACATAGACATGGGTCATTGAAAGTCCGAAATTCACATTTTGCAACTTGCAAGACTGTAAATTTAAGTTATTTTCTTCCTTTCTTTCTTTCCCTTGTTATTTAATGTGTAGTAGTACACTGGTTCTGATTACCGATTCCAGGATTCTTACAGGTCCTGTAATGTGAATCTAAGATTAAAGAACACTATTCGAAACTATTATATAGCCAAGGGCCTTCGAATTTGTGTATATATATTTTTCTCTATTTTTTTTTTTTCTAAAATGGAAATTGGTTGTTTAGCTTAGTCTTTGTTAACGTGTAGGCGTGCACTGATTTCACAATGTGAATTATTTTTCTTATATGTCAATTAGTCTCAATAAAAACCATTGTTGAATATTTCTGTATTGCTGTCATTTCTTCATTTTGGCACTGTCAGTTGTTTTTTGGAATTCAAGCTCTACGGGAATGTCTGGTGAATTTCATAATGTTAAACTCACTTCAGGGCTAGTTGACGCAGTACATACTGCCCGTGATGCCACTACAACATGATACAGTATATCCACAGTAGCATTACTTAAGAGCACAAAATCAAGACGGTTTTCTATACTTTCCCCCCACTGTAAAATGAGCAATAAATCTGTAATAACTCCCAAGTGAAATTGGTAAAACATGTTTGACAAATGGCTAAGTTCTTGTGCTCATGGTTAAGGACTAATGCAGAACTTGACTGACCTGTGGGATTGGTTTGTGATAATTATCTCTTTAGCGTATCAAATATAAAGTTATAAAACTTATGTGAATTCTGGCTCTAGAATTTCAAAAAAGTCCTGTGCTTTTGCTCTGGATGTTTTGGATTATGCAACCCCCCCTCCCAAAAAAAGAGACAACCGACATTTGCACTTTTAATTCTAACTGAAATATAAAGATGGTTACAAATCTACAAGTAATTACAAAATGTGGTGACGGCAAGTTAAAACAAGGATAATAATGGTAAAAGATAATGACTTAAAATTCTTGATGATAGTTTATTGCAAAGATACATTATGTGGATGCCAACCGAAACACATGTGCAGGGGGACTCTGTTCCTGGTTAATGCTCCAGTCTTCAAATATGGTGAGTGAATTGTGGTGGATTCAGAAATTCTTTCTGTGTCACACTGACCTAACTGAAAATCATTTTGCCATTGTCTTCCAACTTCTGTCATTTAGAACTTTGAATCATGTACTCAAGATAGGGGTGTGAAACTAACCACACAACATTGAAAAGGCTCTTTAAATAGAACATACAAATACCAACTGCCAATATCTTGATAAATTCAGTTTGAGGCTGGAGTGTGACCCTTTTAACAGCTGGATATCACAACCCAAAAACAAACAAAATGGGCAAATAAAATAATGGAGAAAGAGCTATAATATAAATGGTAAAACTACTGTGCAATATTAAAAATGAGGTTCAAATTCTACTTTACCCTGCTCTGTCAAATGATCAAGAACTGTTAATGGCTTTCCATAATGAAGCAAATGGACAGAAGTCTGCTTTGGAGAAATAGACATTTGACCATGGAGGACAAAGTGACAAGCCTATATTCAATAAAATAGCAAATACAAACATGAGTGACTATAGCCCAAATTTAAAAAAAAATCGAATAAATGTAGAAAGTCTTATTAGCACTTGAAAAGCGGTGGTGGCGGAGATGCCATATTGCATGAACGTTTAGTTTTATGTAACGCTAGCTTTGTTTTGATCACTCTAGTTTAGGTAACATCACCGCGTCAAGCTAACGGCAACACAGACTTTGTTAGGCGCATTTCCTTCCGGTGATAATTCTGGGTCCGGGGTTTACGCCCCCATGACAAAAAGCGGGGTGGAAGGTGCCCAGACTAGGGATGTGTATAAAAGGCGACCGCAGATGGGGGTGGGTGGGGGGAACCAGAGGAGGGGAGAGCAGAGGGGGAACCAGGGGGAGAGGAGAGGAGAGCAGAGGGGGAACCAGAGGAGAGGGGGAGAGGGGGAGAGGAGAGGAGAGGAGAGGGGGAACCAGAGGAGAGGGGGAGGAGAGGGAGGGAGAGGAGAGGGGGAACCAGAGCAGAGGGAGAGGAGGGGAGAGCAGAGGGGGAACCAGGGGGAGAGGAGAGGAGAGCAGAGGGGGAACCAGAGGAGAGGGGGAGAGGAGAGGAGAGGAGAGGGGGAACCAGAGGAGAGGGGGAGGAGAGGGAGGGAGAGGAGAGGGGGAACCAGAGCAGAGGGAGAGGAGGGGAGAGCAGAGGGGGAACCAGAGGAGAGGGAGAGGAGGGGAGAGCAGAGGGGGAACCAGGGGGAGAGGAGAGGAGAGCAGAGGGGGAACCAGAGGAGAGGGGGAGGAGGGGAGAGGGGGAGAGGAGAGGAGAGGAGAGGGGGAACCAGAGGAGAGGGGGAGGAGAGGGAGGGAGAGGAGAGGGGGAACCAGAGCAGAGGGAGAGGAGGGGAGAGCAGAGGGGGAACCAGAGGAGAGGGGGAACCAGGGGGAGAGGAGAGGAGAGCAGAGGGGGAACCAGAGGAGAGGGGGAGAGGAGAGGGGGAGAGGAGAGGGGAGAGGGGGAGGAGGGGAGGGGAGAGGGGGAGAGGAGAGGAGGAGGAGAGGGGGAGAAGAGAGGAGGGGAGAGGAGGAGGGGAGGGGAGAGGAGAGGAGAGGGGGAGGAGGAGAGAGGGGGACAGGAGAGGAGAGAGGAGGGGGGAGGGGGAGAGGAGAGGAGAGGGGGAACCAGAGCAGACAACAATGTCTGAAGTGTGTCCCCGGGCGCTGTACACAAGAAAGCTGCCCACTGCGCCTGGCCTGCCCCCCGGAGGAAGGACATGACGTCACAGGCTATGCCTGTAACGTCACTTTCTTCATGGCTGATAGTACATAAAGATCATGTGGAGGCTGGGTTTACCCAGGCTACTGCACGGGTACACATTCTCATGGCCTGTGGATTTATATAAATTGGGAAACCTGTATGAAAGTGGTGCAGCACACTCTTCCTGTGTACACAGGGTTTATACATTTGGCCCCTGGTCTGTAGGACTGGTTGGCTGCATCCACCTGTGTGCGTGAAGGAAAAACCACACACTCCTTACCTGTGTTACCACACACATTTGTCTTCATCGTTCTAACCACCATCATTACCAATGATTTACCATACAGTTCTTTCAGTGTCTACTGTACCTCCGTAAGCTGCCCACACACATACACACACACACACACACACACTTGGTATTACCTGAAGAGTTTGCACTGCAGCTGATGTTTACTAACCTGACGCTGCCAGCCACAGTTTCACTATTATGTAACATCAAAACGAGTATTTTGATACAATGTTTGCTCCTTCGTTTGTTGAAACACATTTTTCTTCTCCAACGTGCATCAGTGAGGCTATTTACTTGTTTAATGACGGTGTGACATTTTTACCCGGAAGTTTCCATTTTGCTTTGGCTGGCCTGACCGGCCTGACACTGCGCTTGGGCAGCCGTGAGAGAGAAGAAGGGAGAAGGGAGGGGGAACAGAGAGCCTGCAGCCGTGGAGAAATGCGGGTTGAGAGTGCGATGAAGTTTAAAAGGCGATGCTGCTGCTGCTGCTACCCCCTGCTGCTTTCCTGGGTAACAAAAAAGTGATGCAAAAAAGGTATAATTAATGTCTTGCTTGCACCCGTGTTATGCATTTTAGACACAAAGATCAAAGGTCCTTGTACCTGGAGATTTTCAATAACAGATTGATTGATAACTTATATAACTCAAATAACTCATGAGTCACCTCGGAGGGTGACTTTGGCTTTGTGCATGTGCAAATATCTCAAAACACGTGACACAGCAAGTGAAAGTAAAATAAACCCTGAGCACTCACTTCTCTTTGATGTAACAGCTTCTACTCTCACAGTGCCACACTGGGATTGAAAGGTTTGACTCCCACTTCAACGTTGGAAGTAAGATGGATGAATACCAGTATCCAGTGTTCTTTGAGGCAAAGGACCTCACAGGCAAAGAGAAGGAGAAGATAAGGAGACACTTTCAGAAAAGAAGAGACTCTGGTGGAGGTGAATGTGGGATGATAGAACAGGTTGGAGACAACACCTATCAAATCTGCTTCATGGTGAAAGAAGGTAAGGAATCACACACACACACACACACACACACACACACACACACACACACACACACACACACACACACACACACACACACACACACACACACACATATACTGGGATATGTAGCAAATGTAGGCTATCTGGAATCTATTTGTGGTTGTTTGCCTTTAGCAGTTTCAGCAGGTTTCTAATACTGGCCTACCACCAGTGTTGGGGGTAACTCATTACAAAAGTAACATATTACATGTAATATATTACTTTTAGTAGTAACTCAGTAATATAACTTATTACTTATAGGATTTCAGTAATATTATACCAGTTACTTTGTCAACTCAATTTGTAACACATTTTATTAAATCAAAGCACATATTTAAAATAGATACAATCATCTCCTAATCAAACTGTGTGTTTCTATGCAAATAACCACTATAGATGACAATAACAAAGGAAAAGAATAACATTTAGAATTTTGTATTGCTGACACTGACTTCAAGGTGGTTAAAATTATTTTTCGGGATGTTCCGGGGCGGCGATGTCATTCTCCTGCTGCTGTTGTTTTGTTAAAAGTAATGCAAAAGTAATGTAATAAGTAACGAGTTACTCTACACAGAAAGTAACATTGTAAAGTAACTTCTTACTTTCAAATGAAAGTAACTAGTAATATGTACTATATTACATTTTGAAAGTAACTTGCCCAACACTGCCTACCACTATGTCACTGTGTTAGTTTGACTCTGTTTATTTCTCTATGCTATTTATAGACCAGGAAAGGGTTTTGTACAAAAAACACCACACAGTCTTCCCGCCTCGAGGAGAGATGAGACTGACAGTGAGCCAAACCAACCAGCCTCAACAATCCACCAGTCACCATCAGCCTCAACAATCCAGTCACCAACAGGTGGGTCTAAAGCAGAAATAAAGCATGTGTACATCAGTGAGCAGCCTTTGATATGAAGACTAAAAAGAAAAGCTCAGACTATGGCTGTCTTTTGCACGAGTAAATAAATTCAGGGCCTTCCCAATGATCGCTGCAACTTTGTGGCCAAACCGGTTTGGAAATGTTTCCAGGTAGATTCTTTACTGTAAAAGGCACACCTTCAGTTTCTTGTGGACAGAAACTGAAGGAGGAAATATCCATAGTGTCATTTTCCTTGCAAAAAGCTATCCTGTACTACATTTTATTAGCGGACTGTTAGCGGTGAGTTAGGCCCCCCTGGTCTGAAACATGACATCATCACTGATGACATCATCACTGAACTTATTAGCCTCAGCCAGGAAGGATGACATCACTGATGACATCATCACTGACATCACTGATGACATCACATCATTAGGTAATCAGGGCAATCACCTAATTAAAAAATCCGGCTCCGTCAGGTCACGCACGGGTGCTCTTTACACCCAATGAAAGTTTTAGCCCGACCGCATGTAAAACGGCACAGCTGTGGCCGGACAGAATTCTGCTCACTCACTCACTCACTCACATGCACACGGACACTTCTCTTATTATAATAAGATTATATACAGTATATATATATATATATATATATATATATATATATATATATATATATATATATATGTGTATATATGTGTGTGTGTGTGTGTGTGTGTGTGTGTGTGTGTGTGTGTGTGTGTGTGTGTGTGTGTGTGTGTGTGTGTAATGCGCCATATTACATGTAATAAAAGTTATTGCAAGTAAAAGGAGTTTGGAGGAACTCTCTTCTTTGCAGGTAGATTCTTTGAAATGTTGTATAGCCTATATCATGCTGCTCTTTTGTGATGATACAAAATTAAGTTTAAAGTTGCATTTCATGGAATTTATGTAACATCTAACGTGTTAGATTCACATTGCTATAAATTCAGTGATTTAATTGAGATTGCTTTCCTCCTTTAGACATTTACAAAAGCAAGCAAAAAAGGCCTTGAGAAGATCTTCCGCCTGGATCTTTACCTCCTACGTTATCTGAATGACAGCCCTAAGGCTTCCAGGGTCCTACAGAAGCAACTCTCTTCTATTGGCTGCACAGTCGAGCTGGATCTGGAGGAAGAGGAGGCAGTGGTTAGGGGGGGTATTGAGGGGCCTGGGGGAGCTGCAGTCGGTGCTGCAGAGAGGTGGGAGCTACAGGTGGACCAGGTCTTCATCGGTCTGGTTGAGAGCTACCAGTGCTATCATGTGTTGGACCCAGAAAAAGGGAAAATCCTACTGCAGGATCTCTCCTTTGTAACTGATGATATAAGAGTATACAAAGACGCAGGTTACGTGGTGGTTGTGGGAGAAGATGGGGCAGTGAAGGAGAGGATAGAGATTCTGGAGAAAAGCATACCGGCCAGGAAGGAGTGCCCAGCTCCGGAGAAGCAATTCAAACTTGTAGAAGAAGAGTTTAGTCGAGCAATTATTGCACTTTGCCCAAGGGTTAAAATGCTCAGAGGAAAGCCGAATACAATCATCTTGGAGGGCCCTGATGAGGAGGTACAGTCAGGATCTACAAAACTTGATGAACTGATCAAAAAGGTGCAGGAAAAGAGAGTTCAGCTCCCGTCCGTTCTGCTGAACTTCATTACATCCAGCGGTGCCATCTCAAAGTACCAAGCCCGCTTCCAGCAGAGCCTTCGCAGCCCAGTTTCATTAGAGACTGGTTCAGACCTGGTTCTGTCCAGCTTGTCCTCTGATGCTCTGGAAGAGGCTGCAACAACTGTGCAGAGAGACCTGTGTATGGACTCTGTAGTGCTAGAGGGCGCTGTGGCTGTAGCTCCAGATCTAGACAGGATGAAGGAAGTCCTGACCAAAGCCAACAATGAGGCCAACTGTAGAGACCTCAGAGTGGAGGTCAGCTACCACCCAGGACCCAGTGGAGCCTCAAAGACCAAAGTGCAACTGGTGGGTTATAGACCAGAGGTAGACAAGCTGAAAGCAGTTCTGGTTGACTACCAGGTCAACCATGTTGAGACACAACAGCAGCTGATCCTACCACTTCCTGAAATGGTGGACAGTTTTGATCAAATCCTGGCACTGACTGGCATGAAGCAACCCAGGGTGAAGCTAACAGCCTCCCACTCCCCAAATCCATGTGTGCTCTTGTCTGGTCCCCGTCGCCTGGTCCAGGAGGCTCAGGAGGGACTGTCCTCTGCTGTTTCCTGTATGACCTGGGACAAGCTGATTCTGGATGGGCCAGGGGCTCAGCAGTACTTCCAGGCAGAAGGGAAGAGGAGCATGGAGCTGGTAGAGACCTCCTGTCAAGTCCTGATCAGGGAACAAAAATGTAGCACCATGCACTCTCAAAGTGTGCCAGCCGCAGCAGTCTCAGATTGGAGCACTAGACCGCGAAGCAGCAGCAGCAGCAATCCATTCAGCACTCCCCCCACCAGATGGCGCAGCCACACCTTCGCCAGCACTGTGACAAATGTGATGAATGTGCCTGTCAGCAAACTAAGCCTGGTGATCAAGCTTGGCAGTTTGGTAGATGAGCAGGTATAGACAGACCTATTCTATTCTAGTCTATTCAACTTTGAATTATACGTATGCACCACAGCTTAATATCCTTCAATGTGATTCTCTCAGGTGGACGTCTTAGTGGCCCCTATGCTCAAAAGACATCTGACTTCTACTAATATTGGTAAAGATCTACTGAGTAAAGCAGGGAACACGATGAAGACCAACTTTGACCTCGTGGCAGGGGGGCCTAACTTCTCCCCTGGTGAAGTGCTGCAGGTTGATGGGTCCCCGTCTCTGGGCTGCTCCAAGATCTTCTTCATTGAGTGTCTGCCATGGGATGGAGTTAGAGGACAGAGCGTGAAGGTAAAGTAAAATACTCAGGGGATTCATAGGATTGGTGGAGAGAAAAAGGGCGAGGGAAACAGCTGTGTTCAAATTCAAGTTCCTTTTACAGGGTCGATGCTAGAATGGATCGGCCGGAGGGACATGAGGAGTGATGATTGGTTGGGTTTAGGGATTGGGTTTAGGCATGGGCAGAGCCGTGTAGATAGAAGAGTCCCGACATCTCCATTCACTCCAATGGACCAGTTTTTTTTCCAGGAAGTAAGGTCCTGGAACTCTTGAGTAAAAAAAGCAGCACTGTCGAGTTGCAGCAAAATAGACAGTTTGTGTTGTACTTTGAAAGGGGTTTTCATCCCTTGAATCAAATTGTACATTATCAGCTTTATTTTAGCATGCAAAAGTAGCGCGAGACCCATTCCTGGCTGATCATTGGCTAATGAGTCTCGCATTTTGGTCCTCCGCTGACGCCACTCTCTCTCTAGACTAGAGGACACTAGGCATGGGGAGTGATGGGGTTAGGTCCCTCTGGCCGATCCTGACTTATAGACAGCCAGGCTGATGAATGCATTGCAGTACAGATGATAAATGCTAAGTACAATAGTGAACATAACACAGACAATGAAAGGCACGTCAGGCACAAAATCAGAAGGGGAAAAACAATCATCTCTATGATGCAGTAGTAGATTGTTGTTTTGTTTTATACACATTTCTCAGAGGAATAGTTAGGCAAAAGTGTTTGTCACCTTTGTAGGCACTCAGCAGTGGACTGAGGAAGTGCCTGGACATCTGTGGACAGCAGGGCTGGGGTTCAGTGGCCTTGCCCGTCATCGGACCTGGACTGGCTCTAAAGTATCCAGTGAGAGAAGCTGTTCAAGTTCTGACTGAGGAGATTGGCCAGTTTGGACCGTCTGGATCCTCTGGTTCTCTCAAAAGCATCCACGTCGTCATAAAGCCTGGTTACCCAGACTCTGAAGAGGTGAGACACATTTACACGTATCCTCCTCTTATGGTTTGCGGTCAACCCCCGGACACTGTTGTAACTGTTTAGTGATTTATAAGATGTTTATAGGGTCTGTGATAAGATGGTGTTTGATAATCAACCTTGTGATTGGAGACACTTTTCTGTTTACAGTGCTGCCATGATGTCTATAGAGAACTCAGCTTAAACATGAACCACGGAGGTCAAGGTACGCTGTTGGGACTATTTTGTTAAGCATAACTGCAACTGTTGTAATGACAAATGATGTACTAGTTTCTCTTTTTTGTGGGAATTAATTTTCCATGATTGTAGATTACTGCAGCCTACATACATTTACCATTTGCTGTTGAAATCTGCTATATAAAACATGTATTTAAACATTCAGGGAGATTCAAATAGACAATATTCATTACTATATTCAAATACCCAATTAAATATCATACAGTACAACTGTTAAACATACACCCAATCTCCCTATTGACTTACTACCCCCCGCAACCCGCCCCGCCCCACACACACACACACACATCCTGACAGTCACTACCACTTTCACTAGCATATTTATACATAACACTACAGAAAACCTTTTACACTTTTGTCGTATAAGAACCCCGCCACCCAAAGTCTGCCTAATCACCAGACTTACCATTGTCTCTGTTTTTGCTTGTTTTCTGTTTTGTATAAGTTGTTTTATTTATGTATTTGACTTATTTGTACTGTTAACTGTTTGCACAATAAATAAAAAATAAATAAAAAATAAATAACACACACCGGTTTCCCTCCCAGCAATCTTCCAGACCCTGACCAGTGACCTCGATGACATCACACTGACAGTGGGAGGCGGGGTCAAACTACAGCTGGTGTTCGGTGACATCACCAACGAGACCACAGACGTCTTGGTGAACACGACCGACTTCATCGATTTTGAGACGGGTGGGTGAGGGCAACTATGGATACGTGTCAGCTAAATGCAGAATGTAAAGGTTTCTGTATGTCAAATAAGGAGATCACCTGATTAATTTGATGATTTGCTCTCAAAATGTTGACATAAAGTATTCAAATGAAAAATATGGTCTTTATTCTATAGACAGCGTTTGCAAAGACATCTTAACTCTGGCTGGACCGCAGGTGGAGGCTGAACTCAAATCAGGTGAGCAGAGGACGAATAAGAAATATTCAATCAACACTATCAGTAAAAACCTATAGAGGCAGTCTGTGTCTCGTCATAGACGCTGGGGTAGCTGGCTGGAGGCGTGGTCAGGGTGGAGCGAATCCCCCGTTCTCCCCATTCAGCATAATTAGCATTTAGCTGCTAGCCCAGCCCAGGCAGACATGATCAGGGATTCAACCACCGCAGTAAACGCACATCTGAACAGACGTCTATGTAGGCCTACCTACTCTAGAATTCCCAACCCTGTAGTGTAGAGCCGCAGCACCGTCATTTGGTGAGTCAACCCATTGAGATACTGTATATGGGCGGTTTTACCCACTCAGACTAGTCTCTTAGAACAGACGAGTTGGCTTCCGCAATTTTCAAATGCTTCCGCCATACCGTCTGTAATTCGTGGGGGAGAAGCATGCGCCAACCGGAATGGGAAGCAGAAAGGCGGGTCTTCCGCTCATTAGTCCAATCAGAATCCAGAAAGGCGGGTCTTCCGCTCATTAGTCCAATCAGAATCCAATATGCCGCATTCGCGGAACTCCGGGCTTTGGGGATTGGTCGGATTCCGTCGAACTTCCTTCCAGTCTGAAGGTTTTTTTCCCAACTTCCTTGTGCATGTTCTGGGGGTGTAACGTACAGACTGTTTAGCTGCATTCGCCGGATGTAGATGAGACAGTCTGTTTTAAGAGACTACACTCAGACCGACTGTAGAGGCAAAGTGAACGTCACTTCCTGCTTCAGCACTGTACCAGAGATTTTCTTCCGCCATTTATTTTCCCATAGACATTTCGTAAAATGCTTATAAAAATAGTTGTACTTGGTCAAACCAGACGGTTCAGCTATATTTAGAATCGGGAGAGACCATAGAACATTTCACTCAGACGAAAACAAAAAATATATTGTTTCTTCTTCTTCTTTAAACCCAAAAGTTTTTACGTTTTGGTCCGAGTGAAATGTCTCTCCTGTTTCTAAATATAGCCGAACCGTTTGGTTTAAACAAGTAAAACTATTTTTATAAGTATTTCATAAAATGTCTATGGGAAAATAAATGGCGGATGAAAATCTCTGGTAGGCTACAGTGCTGAAGCAGGAAGTGACGTTCCACTTTGGCTCTCTATAGCTTCTTATATGAAATGTTAAATCAATACTACTGTCAGTAAACACGTGTAGCTTCTTCTTTGTGTTGCTTGTACGTGTTTCTATCTCAGTGAATCGTCCGAACAAAGGAGAGATTCTTGTCTCCCAGCCTGGACAGTTCCCGTGTAAGGCCATCTTCCACGTGTGTGGAGAAAAGAATGCAGCCATCATTGAAGGACTGCTGTGTGACATCATTGCGTCTTGTGAAAGCAAAGGATTCAAGTCTGTGGCCATTCCTGCCATCTGTGCTGGTAAATATGAAATAAATCACTGTAGTGAACAATGAAAAAGATACAGTAGCCTATATACATTTCATGCTTGGTGTCTGTAATTTATCAACTACAAAATGCATTTAAAAATGTGAATGGATTGAATTAGGGTTGCAGCTAATTTTCACTCATTTTTAGTGAGTTCTTAAAATTGCTTACCAGCAGGCAAAGTATTCATTTTGTAATGCTATGAATTATATGATTAGAATTTGTGAAACTGTAACCAGCATAGGTTTGGTATTCTTACTTGATGATAAATGACTAACACGTCTATTATCAAAATGATAACAGACACATTGTCTGTCAATTATTGACCCAGTATCGATGAATTAGCCCTTTGAACACACATAGGCAAAATACCCGCTGAATAAGTGTCCAAATGTTCATGTCATTTCAGTCTGGAATATGGAATATCTTTCAATAATCTTTATGACTAAAAGGCTAAAAGTAATCTCATGTGTAAGAGATCTTGCGGCCCTGGGGCCTGGGGCAAAATGCGGCCGTGCCCACTGAGCAATAGACGTCTTTAGACCTAATTTCAACCTGGCCTCTATGGTTTAGCTCTGATATAGACTACGGTTAGACCAGGATTTTGGGTCTACGTTTAGCTGAGTTTTAGACGATGTTTTAACAACTTCAAAAGACATTTAAAAATGCATGAACACCTGTACACCCGTAAATGTGTATGAAAAGCACTGTATACCCTTGTATTTACACTACAACTTTATATTTTTGGTCGTACACGGATTCCACACTGAGCAGTGGTTTAGCTCTGATATAGACGATTAGACCAGGATTTTGGGTCTACATTTAGCTGAGTTTTAGACCATCTTTTGAATAGCCTATAAAATGCATAAAACCTGTAAATGTTTAAAGTGCTTCACACCCCAGCATGTTTACAGTAGGTTATAACTGTTTAATTTTTGTCATAACAGAATCATATTATGATTCGGTCACTGCATGGGCCCTGGGGCAAAATGCGGCCCCAGGGCCGGACTCAAAAACAAAGCGACCCCCAAAAACTCAATAAAAGGCAGAATTATGTTAATAAATCTCATCTGCTACAGCCATTGGATTTGTACCACTATTATATCAGGAGATTAACAAGAAATGACCAATCACAACAGGAGAGAGGGTTCAAAATAGGGAGACTCCCGCGAAAATCATGTTGGCAGGTATGATCTCCAAGGTGTGGCCCTTCGCTTACTTGATGTAAGTCAGTATGGCCCTCAGGTATGTGGTATGTGGCTGTGCTGTTCAAGTTACTTTCAATATCGGCTGCATTCTGCAGTCCTCCAAAGTCTCCAAAGCTGCAGAAAAGAAAAAGAAAAATGGGAATGATCCTGGCAATGATATTCTACCATGTTTGATCTGTTTGTCCAGGAATCGGTGGCCTTGACCCCGACGCGGTGGCGGCTGCCATCCTCAGAGGCGTCAAGGTGAAAGTGTCATCTGTTCCCCTTCGCTGCCTCTCCCACATCCGCATCGTCATGAAGAAGATCAATGTCTTCCTGGCCTTTAAAGAGGCAGCAAGGAAGACGTTTCCCCCTGTTGTAACCAGCACAGGTGAGACATGTCCCTCTGTTGTAACCAGCACAGGTGAGACATGTCCCTCTGTTGTAACCTGCACAGGTGAGACATGTCCCTCTGTTGTAACCAGCACAGGTGAGACATGTCCCTCTGTTGTAACCAGCACAGGTGAGACATGTCCCCCTGTTGTAACCAGCACAGGTGAGACATGTCCCCCTGTTGTAACCAGCACAGGTGAGACATGTCCCTCTGTTGTAACCAGCACAGGTGAGACATGTCCCTCTGTTGTAACCAGCACAGGTGAGACATGTCCCTCTGTTGTAACCATCACAGGTGAGACATGTCCCTCTGTTGTAACCAGCACAGGTGAGACATGTCCCCCTGTTGTAACCAGCACAGGTGAGACATGTCCCTCTGTTGTAACCAGCACAGGTGAGACATGTCCCTCTGTTGTAACCAGCACAGGTGAGACATGTCCCTCTGTTGTAACCAGCACAGGTGAGACATGTCCCCCTGTTGTAACCAGCACAGGTGAGACATGTCCCCCTGTTGTAACCAGCACAGGTGAGACATGTCCCCCTGTTGTAACCAGCACAGGTGAGACATGTCCCTCTGTTGTAACCAGCACAGGTGAGACATGTCCCTCTGTTGTAACCAGCACAGGTGAGACATGTCCCTCTGTTGTAACCAGCACAGGTGAGACATGTCCCCTCTGTTGTAACCAGCACAGGTGAGACATGTCCCCCTGTTGTAACCAGCACAGGTGAGACATGTCCCTCTGTTGTAACCAGCACAGGTGAGACATGTCCCTCTGTTGTAACCAGCACAGGTGAGACATGTCCCTCTGTTGTAACCAGCACAGGTGAGACATGTCCCCCTGTTGTAACCAGCACAGGTGAGACGTGTCCCTCTGTTGTAACCAGCACAGGTGAGACATGTCCCTCTGTTGTAACCAGCACAGGTGAGACATGTCCCTCTGTTGTAACCAGCACAGGTGAGACATGTCCCTCTGTTGTAACCAGCACAGGTGAGGGGATTCATTGTGTGTGTGTGTGTGTGCGCGCGCGCGCGCGTGTGTCGGCATGGTGGAGCTGCCTATTATAGCAGAAGTGGTTTTGCGTACTTTGCCAGCTGTTTATGCCTGTCTGTCTGTCTGTCTGTGGACAGATTTTGCGAGCGCGATAGCGTCAAAACCGTGCAAGATGCAGCCAGGAACTTTACAGGTGTGTAGTTGACATCCAAATGAAGGCCAAGTTGGAAAGAATGGGTGTGATCCGAGCAAGGCCATGAATAGAACCGTGTGCGTGTCCAGATCAGCGCCGGTACAAGTCCAGAGCTGTCAGCAGCTGTGGAACACACACAGTATGTTTGGGCCTTAGCCCTCGTTCACACAGGACGCAGAACGTAAGTAGAACTGAAGCTTGAAGCAGGCTCAAGCTTGAACGGACGCCTAACCGTTCACACAAGAAGCCTTCACTTTTCCTCTCAGCGCCTACTCGGCGTGCCTTGAACCCGACCCACAACTCCCATTGACTTCATGCCTGGCTTCAAGCGTCACGCTTGGAAAATAGGCGTGAATCCTGAACGATCGCTTGAGCAAGGTGTGAGCGTGGCTTCAGCGTGAGACGCGCATTGGTGGTGTGAACGGCCTCGCCTGTTAACAAGGACGCCTAAATGAAACCTGTGGCTTCAGCGTAGGTAGAGCTTAGGTTGAGCGTTGCTTCAGCGTCCTGTGTGAACGGGGGCTTATTAGGCTGGTTTCACACACACTACAGCTACAGCATTGCATCGACCCAAAGTTTTCGCCCCACCCTGACCACGCCCCCAGCAAGGCTGAGCCAGCTAAACCAGCATCTATGACGAGACGTGGCCTCAACCTATTGCGTCTGATGGAAGAGAAAAAGTGGGCGGGGCAACATAAGGTGAATAGAAGAAATTGTATTGGGTCAATAATCTATTGGTTATAAATTCAATTTAAAAACAATCTCTGCTTGTTTTACATGCCATAATGACATTAAATGATAGTGTCTTTAGAATATGTGTAGAATCTTTTGTATCACTGAATGAAAGAACATTGTAAATGTCACCATTATATTTACAAGAAGTTAAGATTAGAGAATGTAGAATAATGACTGTTTTGATCATAGTTTCTCTTATCTATCTACTGTATCTACCTACAATGCAGTCATGGAATTCTGGACCAAATAATATGTGACAATCAAAATGTTTGGGTCAAATGTGGACTATATTAGGGCTGCTTGATATGAAAAATGTTCATGAATCAGTGACATAGGCCAATGATTCTCAAACTCAAAGCAGAGCAAGTCCTCTACTTTGTGCCAACATTTGAACCCTATACGAAAATACAGATCATACAGAAGATAAAACAAGAACCGATGAGATAAGAAGAGCAGAAAATGCAGAAAATCATGACTGGGTATTCAGTGGGTATTCCGTATCATAGCAACCAATGTGTTTCCACAGTCCACAGTGCTCTCAAGCGCCCTCAGCTGTGCATTTTCAGAAGAGTGGAGTTTTCAACTGGAGAAAAACACTTCGGCCACTTGGCCAAAGGCTTCTTTTTTAGTCATTCACAAAAATCCATCTGTTTGAATCTATCAAAATCCTCTCATTTTAGGAGAATATTGCTATTGGGGATGGAAAGTCACGATAAGATTCAATACGCAATATAAGGTTCACGATTCAACCACAATACGATGTCAAGTTCAATGACAAGAAAGTCTGACATGACTTATGTTTATTAGGGAGCCACAAATCGTTCTAGCAATGCCATGACTGTAAACACCTATTTAAAAATGACATTTCAATGGGCAAATAATATAGTTTATGAAATATGAAATCTGTGATCACTAAAATGTATAATCTTTTGATACATTTTTCTGGCCCGTGATATGTATTTTGTACTTTTTTTGCTGTGCGATATAGTGAATTTCAATATTGTCCCATCCCTACTTATTTTCTTTTTCATTCATCTTGCAGTGTCAATGCGTCAGTTACCTCAAGCACCAAACCAGCCTTCACTGTCTTCACGGCCCGATATAAGCACCCTCTGCACAGCTGGCTCCACACTCCAGCAGTCCGTCTTCCTGGTCCTGGGTCTTTCCTCAAAGGAAGTGGCTGACGCCATCGCAGAGCTGAGGAGGCTTTACCAGGCTCAATGCTCCCAGCAAAGCTTCAGCAGGGAGGAGCTGGAATGCCTCACCCAGGAAGATGTGGATGATCTGAGGCAGCTGGTGGAGACGCTGGGCCTGTGTGTGGAGGAAACCCAGGCCGGGTGGAGTTTGAGCGGGTTAAAAGACGGTGTCAACCAGGCCATTCAGGCCACTCTCCGCAGCTCCCTCAGGAAAGAGAAGAGAGACAGGGAGGAGGAGGTGGTGTACGGCCATGTGGCTTGGTGCATCCAGGGGTCTAGAGGCGACTGGGAAAGGCTCCCCAGAACAGCCCATCATGACCTGGAGAAAGGCAATGTAAGGGGAGGTGTAGTGGATGCTCAGGGGGTGCAGTGGAGCGTGGACCTGAAGAGGATGGAGGCCACAGTCCAGGGACCCAGACGCACGGTGAAGCTGAAACGACTCGAGAATCTAACAGGTGGGGTGCCGGTTCTTTCCTGGAAGTGTTGTTTTGTTTGGTTGACAAAGTGGTAACACTTTTTGAATAGCCTGGTAAAAAACCATCCGCATCACATGACCTGCATCACATGACCTGCATCACATGACCTGCACGAAACAGAACGTGAGTTCAAGTGATCAGGATCATCCATACCAGGCTACCCATTGAATGATACAGAAGAGGATTGGAGTCACGGGTGAAAGATTTGGTTGAGTTGTGAGATTAATCTCAGATTTCGGAGTTTAACGTCAGAATTGGGGGGGGGGGGGGGGGGTAAGTTAGAATTCTGAGAACATCAGAGGTCAGCCTCACAATTCTGAATTTAAACTCAGAATTCTGAGATCTTAGAATCCACAACTTGTGAATTTTTCATGTGGTCCTAATCCTCTTCTGTCGTCTGGAAATCCAAAGGTTCCCAGTTCGAGACTTACTCCTCCGGGGCTGCGTGTCAAAACTGTCCTTGAGCAAGACACTGAACTGAACCCCTAACTGCTCCTGACGAGCATTTGGCACCTTGCATGGCTGCAGATGTGTCATTGTGTCGGTGTGTGAATGTGAGCATGAATGAATGAATGGGTGAATGTACAGGAGTAGACATACTACTGTAAAGTGCTTTGAGCGCTCATCAGACTTGCAAAAAAAAGTATAGTAATGTAGTAGTCATGTCCGGATAGTGTAGCGGTAGATTCCGTGCCTACCAACAGGAGGGTTGCAGGTCCGCGCCCCATGTTACCTCCGGCTTGGTCGGTCGTCCATACAGGCACGATTGGCTGTGTCTGCGGGTGGGAAGCCAGATTGAGGGTACGTGTCCTGGTCGCTGCACTAGCGCCTCCTCTGGTCGGTCGGGGCGCCTGTTCAGGGCGGAATGGAACTGGTGGGAATAGTGTGATCCTCCCACGTGCTACGTCCTGCCGGTGAAGCTCCCCGCTGTCAGGGGAAAAGAAGCGGCTGGCAACTGTGCATGTGTTGGAGGAAGCATGGTGCTAGTCTATGGCTCTCCCCAGATCGGCAGAGGGTGGAGCAGCGACGGGGGCAGCAGGGGGAAATTGGCCAAGTACAATTGGGGTATTGTACTTGGCCAAAAAGAGTATATAAATCCAGTCCATTTACTGAACCTTACCAGCAGGCTCTTTTGTCTTTTAAGGATGCACCACTGACACATTTCATCTGAACATCTGGCATTTTCCCATCAGCTAACTATGACTAACTTCTTCCAGACTTCTTTTTCCCCCTGTACTGGGACAGCATGGCTGCTGGTAAAATGCTGATGATGGTTACACTGCCACCTTCCTGTGTGGAGTACCAAAGGGTGAAGGAGAGCTTCAAACGCACTGCCACTAAGACTGTTATAAAGGTAAGCAGCTTTTTCAGGAAATGTACATACATGGTGATCATATGAAATCAGCAGAGACTAAACATTTGAGTTGATGAGTTTGATGAGTTGATGGTGCCTTATGTAAGCACTGCAGTGTGTATCTGTAGACTAAAACTTCTACACAATGAGTTGCATCACTTTTGCTTTTCTGATGGAATGAAATGGATTTAATAGGTGAAATCAATAAGAGATCGTAGCTTTCACTTTAGATGGACATTCTTATGATAGCAGGTGTTTCTTATATTTTGTGAGTAGCCTAAAATACAAAGGACTAAAGACTTTCAAAAGACTAGGGGCTAGCGGAAATGTGAGACACCTAAATGCTTCTATGCGCGTTTGTCAGTTCCATTTTTCTGTCTTTCTTGGTAGATCGAGCGCTTGCAGAATATACATCTCCGAAAGGGCTACGAAGTGCAGAGAAAAAACATTTCTGATAAGAACGAACAGCGGGCAGAAGCAGGCGAGAAGCTGCTCTACCATGGCACGAGCCAGGACAACTGCCAGTCCATCATGGAAACCGGGTTCAACAGGAGGTTTGCAGGGCAAAATGGTAAAGAATATTTGGACCAATCCAATACTACTGAAGAGAATTTTCCTGTTGTTGTCAATGACGAATGTTGTAGTGCAGTGATACTCGACTTCCGCGATGGGGTGCAGAGTGGCAGAGTTTTCTAATTCACAATGAAAACTAACGTGAAATAAAGTTTGACTGAGCTACAGCTAAATTGTCAAAAACCGCCGTCTGCTCGCCACCCTGGCACTTATACTGTATGTACTTAACTAATTGAACCTAACTAATTTAACTTAACCTAACTATCCTGTGTGCACAAAATTGTCAGACTAAACTCCGGCTGACAGCCCAAAAACCTACGATCGGCTACAGAAAGATTTATATTAATGTGTGTTTATTAACTGGCCCCTGGCCCCTGGGCAAAGCAAGTCGAGTATCCCTGTTGTAGTGTATATGTTTTGAAGCGTAATCCACAAGATTCCTCTTTTTTCCTGATTTTGGTGATTACGTGTAGACTGCAGTTTGTTTTATTTCTTCTACATTCTGTAGAAGAAATCATCACAGCAAATGTAAAAGCTTTTATGGTCGTGGACCGTTTTTAGGTTAAATCATTAGTACAGTCAAACTTTTTTTTCAATCTTTAGAGAACAATATACAAACAAGACAAACAGGCTCAGACACAGGAAAAGAAAAGAAAGAAAAAAAACATACATCAACATTGCAACATGGCGCTATCAGCTGCATAATTATGGTGCTTATATGTTTGTAAAAAAAAAATGCATGGGATCCCACGCACCATGAGATACCAGCTGGGCGAGCCACCCGTCACCCCTAACCTCAGTCACTTGTCATTCTTAACCTCGTTGAAGTCGGCCAAAAACGCGTCCCAGATAGTTGAGAACCTCCCAAGCAAGTTCGTTCTCAGGGACCTGAGTCTCTCCATCTGTACAACAGAGATCATGTCCATCAGCCACACCTGAAAAGACGGTGAAGAGGAGGACTTCCATTCCTTCAGAATGAGTCTTTTGGCGACTGGTGTCCCCAGTGTCAGAGATTGTTGCACACAGCTGTAGGGAAGTTCAGAGAGGACTCCGAGCAGCCGAAGATGGCGAGTTCTGCCTCCGGCTGTAGGGCTATCTTGTAGGCCTTCGAGTACCAATCAAATATTTTGGCCCAGAATCGTGGTAATGAAGGGCAGAACCAGAAGGCATGAGATAGTGTGCCCTCTGACACCTGACCCCTGTCAGTGGCGAGACAGAAGGGAAGATCCTGTGCAGTTTATGCTTGGAGTAGTGAAGACGGTGAGTGACTTTAAACTGGATCAGCTGGTGTCTGCTATTCACTGAGCAGAGTTGTACCCAGTAAAACTGTAAGTAAATGGACATTTATCTATGATTTATGCAGATTATTACTTTAAACAACAGAGCAAAATGTTTGCCTTCTATTCATTTTGTCTTTCCTAAACTTGATCATTTCACCTGTCTCCCTCTAATCCTCTATTTCTTCTCCCTCTCCTAGCCACTGCATACGGTCTGGGGACGTACTTCGCTGTCGCCGCTAGCTACTCGGCCAACCCCACGTACTCCAGACCGGCTCAGGACGGCTCTCAGTTGATGTTTGTGGCCCGAGTGGTGACTGGGGTCTACGCCCTGGGGCAGAGGGACATGAGGGTCCCCCCGCCTCGGGACCCCGAGCAGCCCAACGAGCTCTTCAACAGCGTGGTGAATGACCTGCAGAGCCCCAGCATTTTTGTTGTGTTCCACGATAACCAAGCTTACCCAGACTACCTGATCACATTCAAGTGACTGTGATGCTGTCCTTCTTACTCCTGGGGAAATGTATGTACAGTATTTCCTCATGTGCAGACAATACTGTAAGTTTGGAGGAAAATGGCTGACTATTCTGACAAAAAAGATTTAATTTGTTCTTTGTTGTCGTGACTTTCAATCAGTTTAAGCATGAATTGATAGTGCCTTATAAAGTCGGTTACATTTTTCCTGGTGTAAGGAAATTGGTTGATATTTGTGTTCGTCTTCTACAGAGAAGGATAATGGGAGGAAAAACATTTGACAGATAATAGAGGTCGATAGAGAACTATATACTTTTACTTCAGTAGAAATTGTTGTGATGTCATCAGTGATGTCACTCGAGCAACTCAATGTCTGTGACTTGTCTGTGACTTCAATGAGAATGAGAATCACTTTATTGCCACAATATGTGACAGCTGCTGGTATTTCGACCCACATGTAGGCGGAGGTCATTTTTCAGTTTTTTTTTACAGTTTATGAAAGTGCAGATTGTAAGATTTCAAATGATGTGTCACATTGTAATCTGAAAAGAAACGAAGGAGTTATGCTTATTTGAATGTTCACACCAGGGGCGGTTTTAGCATCAGACCTTTGGGTGGGCTCAGCCCACCCAAAGGTCATGGACCGCTGAACCCCTAGGGGGGTCCGGGGGCATGCTCCCCCGGAAGAAAATTTTGTACAGTTTCAAGTAAAAATGGATCAAGCTGGTGCACTTTGAGATCAAAATGAAGAGACTAGATCTATGAAGAACTACACACATCAATATCTTCTTTACCGTTCTGTGGTTTTACAGCAATGAAAAAATAATTGTTTCCCTATATATACTATATATATTCTGCATACAGGTTACTTATGGTAGAATTATGCTTGCATACATAATACCAAAATCACTTCAGGGGAGTTTCAAGTAAAGTAACATTTTGCTTTGTAGGCAAAACAAAAGTAAAATTAAATCAAAAGGGAACTTCCTAACTTATTGGCTGGAATAAAATTCCGACAAGATAATAATATACTGTAAGCACTAAAGCAGGAGTTTGCAGTCAACTAGTTGAAATTAATATGTGGCAGTATTTGTGGGGGTCAAAATCTATATAGGGTGTACCACCACAAATAGATCAGTGTATGGGAAACACTGACTATTAAATTGTGTGACTAGAAAGACACCAATAAATCTGAGAAAATGTACTTTAATTTTGAACAACAGCACTACAACGGTGGCATTACAAATGGTATTATGAAATTATTGTGGGGAAAAACAAGAATGCCACTTTTTTTCATGAACTTTAAGCAGAAAATTAAAAAATAGTTTTAAAGCAAAAATAAATAATAAATAAAGATAATTTTAACAGAAACTGCTACTAATGACCACCATGGATTTGGAGAGAGATTTTTTTTTTTTTTTTTTTTTTTTTGGGTGGGCTGAGACTTTAAAGGCCTAGAATCGCCCCACACTCCTTAAAGCCACATTCAGAGATACTGGCCCTCGAAGTTGGAGAAGCTTTTCACACCTAGGCAGCCAGGTAAAGGGAGGACTGGACAACAAGGACTTTTATTTAACAAGATTATGCAAGATTACATAATGAGGAATTTGTCTTAGTAATATACTGTCTTAATAGTTGATTGATACACTGTATAATTACTTAACATTTTAAAATCACGTTAGATATGTGTATCAAATCAGTTTTTAAGCCTCTACCATTAAATCGGCTATTGATTTATTGATTATTATTATTATTATTATTTAAAAAAAATTGTCATCTAGGTCCAACCAATAAACACTCCATTTTCAAAGAATTAAAATTGTCTGACAATTGTTTAATGGTTCCGGCTTTACAAGATTCTCAGAAGTATTGATATTTTGTGTGTGCTCAATGTGCTCACCTGTAATATTTGAATTTGGGTGACATGACTCCAGGTCCTTCCATGTGAATATAGCTTCAACCTCCAGGTTGAAGCTAAAGGGGTTGGTCAATTCTACAGACGCCAACATACATCTCTTCGCTCAGTCTGGCCGGTTGAAACGTCCACTGCTGTGTCATTTGATTCGGTTAGAAATTCCGTTATTCCTGACATAGCTTGGTTTCCTGTTTGTGCTTATGTGATGTGTGAATGTGAACCATAGACATAGATAATGCTGTGAACAACCATGGCTGTGAACCTGAACGGATGCAGAAGCATAAACCGATGTGGTTTATTCACTGTTGAAATGTAAATGAGATGGCAAATGGGACACATTTGTGTTGTATTCTATTCTATTCTATTCTATTCTATTCTATTCTATTCTTGTAGCCTATTTTATATTAATTTTAATCTTGTCTCGTGTGTTTCCTTAGTTTCATTGTCTTACCATGATTTAAGACCTGACCTGACGGAAATCGTTAAATACTAGTCAAATGGTTTTGGGTTCACACTAATATTGGGTGAATGGTAGCAATTTGGGGTGGGTACTAGTTAAATCGACACTGTAGTGTAATAGTTTAAATTGTAAAGCTGTTACAATACAGTGGGTGGCGGTAATGCAACATTTAAGGATGCCAACCGCCATAAAAACCCAAAGAAGAAGAACAAAAGAAGAAGAAGATTGATTCGTTCGTTCATCACGACAACAACAGAGCCTGTGAAGAGGTGACTTGGCGCCCCCTGGAGACCATTAATAAAACAACAGTGAATATTTTTGTTTTGCACGATGGCTGTCAAATTGCTCACAGCCACTCCAACATTCACCCTGCAAATGAATCGCTTCCAGAGAAACGGCCTGTATTAGCATCTGCAGCTAGGGGCTAACCGTGCATAGCTTTGAGCAGACGATAATACTGCACTCAGAGGAATACAGGCTGTGGGTGTGACTGTAACAACACCAATGTCGACTGGATGCTACTGTAGCTACAGTAGCGAGCTTTACTAGCAAACTGCGGACCCGGGGCGTCAAGTCAAGTGTCACCGCTGCAGATGTGCAACTGGTAGGTTAGCAGCTCACGTACGGACGGAATTGGACAGTCCCCCCCTGCCTGTGTGTGCAGTGATCAGGCGTGAGGAGGATGAGGAGCCGCAGTAACTCAGGAGTACGGCTCGATGGCTATGCCAGGCTGGTCCAGGAGACCATCCTGTGTCTCCAGGTAAGTCCACACTCTGTTATGGTGTTTCATAGCATCAGCACAGAACTGATACTCCTCCTTTCACTAGCCCTTTCCCTGATTTCAAGTACCCCCTTTACCCGATTTTGATCTTTGATTTTGATTTTGACGTTTGTTGTTGATGTTGGAATTGCATGGTTCTGTGTAATTCAAGTTTGTTTAAATGTGTCAAAGGACTTTACAGAGAATGGGCCTAACTAAATCTAACTGATCAACTATTAATATATCATAGAAGAATGATATAGGACCAACATCAGGAAGAGCAACAGACACGCCCCCCCCCCCCCCCACACACACACACAGACACACTTTTTAGCAAGACAACATCCAACCTATTCTACACAGTCTAACCTACCAGCACCACCAGCCTGAGGCCCTCAATGCTGCATACAAAGACAAACTAAACCTTGTTAGAAAGAAAGAAAAAAAATGTGTGTGAGGCCAAGTCAAAGAGGGAGGCTGGAAGGCTGAGCATGTAGGTACCATGTTAAAATATCCAGATGTTATGGAGCCTGTGTGTGTGTGTGTGTGTGTGTGTGTGTGTGTGTGTGTGTGTGTGTGTGTGTGTGTGTGTGTGTGTGTGTGTGTGTGTGTGTGTGTGTGTGTGTGTGTGTGTGTGTGTGTGTATATCTATCTGTGTTCTGCTCCAGCCAGTGTTTGCAGCATAGAAATAAACAAGGCCTTGAGCAAAGGTCAACCCCTGGAACATTGAGGACCGCAACACTATGCACCTTATCTGGTCACCCCTTTGTCCACACTGAGGCACACTGAGGCACACTGCCAACAGCTGCTTTTAAACACAAGCTTCAAACTGTTAGCCTGGGTAAACCCAGCCCCCACGTGACCTGCTCTCAGACAGACCCTGCTCACTAGTCACAGTCACACTTGTGACTAGTGAGCAGGGTGAGCAGGTCACGTGGGGGCTGGGTTTACCCAGGCTATCAAACTGTGGCCCAGACTGTGGATAGATGTTAGGACCAATCACTGTCTTTGCACTGTGTGTGTGTGTGTGTGTGTGTGTGTGTGTGTGTGTGTGTGTGTGTGTGTGTGTGTGTGTGTGTGTGTGTGTGTGTGTGTGTGTGTGTGTGTGTGTGTGTGTGTGTGTGTGTGTGTGTGTGTGTGTGTGTGTGTGTGCATGGGTGTGTGTTACAGAACCCAGTGACAGGGCTGCTGCCTGCCAGCAGCCAGCAGAGGGATGCCTGGGTGAGGGATAATGTCTATAGTGTCCTGGCTGTGTGGGGACTGGGCATGGCCTACCGCAAGAATGCAGACCGGGACGAAGACAAGGCCAAGGCCTATGAACTGGAGCAGGTGTGTTTGTCACAGAGAGGCCGAGGGTCAGTGTGCACACCACTGTTTGATCTGCCTTCTGAGTGTGTTGGCTTCAATATTTCCACTTAGTCACTATGAGGAGAAGCCAATAATACTGTAATAATTACCATTCTTCATGTGAATATATTAGACATACCTATGCTACGATTACACTTGTTGCTTGTGTCTGAAGGTGAAAATGTGGCTTTTATCATCCTATTCCATCAGATAAGGCTGGGCAGTTGGACAAAATTAATATCATGATAATTCTAAGATAAGACATTATTTTGATATCAATATATAATGATCTCTGCTAATATAATTATGCAAAATGACATGTTAAATATTCAAATTGTTCTTGATTGCACTGAACTGCATGGTCATATAAAGTATATAGGCTAATAAAAATAATTATAATCATAACATTTCCTCATTTGTTTCAGATCTTATTTCAGAGGGATTTTAATTAATGTGAGAGATTTAATCACACAATTAGTATTACTTATTTTTGATTATTAGTACAACAGAAATGTGTATCATAAAATATATATAATATAATTATTTCATTAACAATATGATTATATCAAAAGATGATAATTGATAATACTGAATTATTGCCAAACCCAGTGGCAGGTCGCACAGACAACCGATTTGGCTGACATTGATATCAGATCTTCAAAATCAGCGGGAATTGATCACGCTTGCATTGTGATTTGAATTCACACATACTGGAATGGGAAGAGATGCAGAGGGAGAGTGGGAGAAAGTCATCCAAACACAATCACAAATACAGCCAGGTTTCCTTAGAGCTCTCGCCTCCTGTCCATCCTAATGACAGAAAAGTAGGCTACTGGACATCAAATAGAAGACCTTTGACCCCGTTGTTTTGTTTGATCTGTGATCTGTGATCTTGTTTATGTGATGGTGGTTGGTTTCTTGGCAGAGTGTGGTCTGTGTTGTTTATGTGATGGTACTTTCTTGTTTCAGAGTGTGGTGAAACTGATGCAGGGACTTCTACAGTGCATGATGAGGCAGGTAAGGTGCGCTCATGTGCTGCTAGTGAGTGATTGATTTATTCAGTTACCTCATTTTGAATAGCCTACTTTTTTATGCAGACCATCTTATGTGGCAGTACATTTTAAAGGCTGTGGTAAATTGTCAGTAGGTGCTGCATACAAAACTGACATTTTATAGTTTAAAAAAACCTTCAGCTATTTCAGTTTTTGCAAAAGGAGTTCCTGTTCTAATCTTGCCATAATCCATTTTGATCTCACCTGACACCCCCCACCAAAAAAAGCGCTAGAGAACCATGCTTTCAGTAACACCTGTCAGTGTTGGTATGCCTATGTGTTTTCGTGTATGTGTATTTGTGTATGTGTTTTCATGTATGTGTATTTGTGTATGTGCGTGCATTCAGGTGGACAAGGTTGAGAAATTCAAACAGACCCAGAGTACAAAGGATTGCCTGCATGCCAAATACCATACTCCCACCTGTGCCACAGTGGTGGGGGACGAGCAGTGGGGCCACCTCCAGGTGGATGCCACCTCTATCTACCTGCTGGTGCTGGCACAGATGACTGCCTCAGGTAGGCAGAAAGACCGCAAAGAAAGTAGAGAGAAAAAAGTAAAGAGTAACATTTGCCAAAGCACACTTTTGTGTCAGGCTACTTGGACGGCACGGTGGCTCAGTGGTTAACACTGTTGCCTCACAGCAAGAAGGTCCCGGGTTCGAACCCCGGTCTGTCCCAGGTCCTTTCTGTGTGGAGTTTGCATGTTCTCTCCGTGTCCATGTGGGTTTTCTCCAGGTGCTCCGGTTTCCTCCCACCATCAAGAAAGACATGTATGTTAGGGTTAATACTCCTGTCAGTGCTCCTGACCAAGGTACTGGCGAAAGTACTGGAGTTGGTCCCCGGGCGCTGCACAGTGGCTGCCCACTGCTCCTAGTTCTAGGAAGGTTCCTAGTAGAGGATGGGTCAAATGCAGAGGATGAATTTCCCCAAGGGGATAAATAAAGGATAACTTAACTTAACTTATTTTGTCTTGTTGTTATCACATTTGTGTGTCGTTTGCATGCAGGTCTTCGTATCATCTCCAACCTGGATGAGGTCGCCTTCATTCAAAACTTGGTCTTCTACATAGAGGCTGCCTACAAAGTAGCGGTAAGTGGCACTTCCAGAAGTTGGAGGGTGAGTTCCAGTTAGTAAGTACGGTAAGAGGTAGAGGCAGACACCTAGGGCATTGGTTCCCAAACTATGGTCCGCGGACCACCAGTGGTCTCCGCATGGTGGTTCGCCAGAGAATTGTAAAAAAAAAATAATAATAATAATAAAAATACACTTTTTACATGTGTTTTTGTGCTGTCATGACCGTTTGTCTCTGCAGGATTATGGAATGTGGGAGCGAGGGGACAAGACCAACCAGGGCATTCCTGAGCTCAATGGCAGCTCTGTAGGCATGGCTAAGGTACCACAACTACACATCACAACTGTGCAGGATTGATCAACCTCTATCATTTTACTCTATATATTATTAAAGAACTGAAAGGTAGGTGCATGTATTTTCTAGAATTGAAAACTGTGTGTGTGTGTGTGTGTGTGTGTGTGTGTGTGTGTTTGTGTGTATTTTGGGGGCTTGCAGGCAGCTCTAGAGGCCATAGATGAGCTGGATCTTTTTGGTGCCCATGGCGGGCCAAAGTCAGTCATCCATGTTTTGCCCGATGAAGTGGAACACTGTCAGGTACTGCTGGCCCCGCCTCTATCTCATCACACTGTCAGGTACTGCTGGCCCCGCCTCTATCTCATCACACTGTCAGGTACTGCTGGCCCCGCCTCTATCTCATCACACTGTCAGGTACTGCTGGCCTTGTCTCTATCTCATCACACTGTCAGGTAGTGCTGGCCTTGTCTCTATCTCATCACACTGTCAGGTAGTGCTGGTCTTGTCTCTATCTCATCACACTGTCAGGTACTGCTGGCCTTGTCTCTATCTCATCACACTGTCAGGTACTGCTGGCCTTGTCTCTATCTCATCACACTGTCAGGTACTGCTGGCCTTGTCTCTATCTCATCACACTGTCAAGTAGTGCTGGCCCCGCCTCTATCTCATCACACTGTCAGGTACTGCTGGCCTTGTCTCTATCTCATCACACTGTCAGGTACTGCTGGCCTTGTCTCTATCTCATCACACTGTCAGGTACTGCTGGCCTTGTCTCTATCTCATCACACTGTCAGGTAGTGCTGGTCTTGTCTCTATCTCATCACACTGTCAGGTACTGCTGGCCTTGTCTCTATCTCATCACACTGTCAGGTACTGCTGGTCTTGTCTCTATCTCATCACACTGTCAGGTAGTGCTGGCCTTGTCTCTATCTCATCACACTGTCAGGTAGTGCTGGCCTTGTCTCTATCTCATCACACTGTCAGGTAGTGCTGGCCCCGCCTCTATCTCATCACACTGTCAGGTAGTGCTGGCCTTGTCTCTATCTCATCACACTGTCAGGTACTGCTGGTCTTGTCTCTATCTCATCACACTGTCAGGTACTGCTGGCCTTGTCTCTATCTCATCACACTGTCAGGTACTGCTGGCCTTGTCTCTATCTCATCACACTGTCAGGTACTGCTGGCCCCGCCTCTATCTCATCACACTGTCAGGTACTGCTGGCCTTGTCTCTATCTCATCACACTGTCAGGTAGTGCTGGCCCCGCCTCTATCTCATCACACTGTCAGGTACTGCTGGCCTTGTCTCTATCTCATCACACTGTCAGGTACTGCTGGTCTTGTCTCTATCTCATCACACTGTCAGGTACTGCTGGCCTTGTCTCTATCTCATCACACTGTCAGGTACTGCTGGCCTTGTCTCTATCTCATCACACTGTCAGGTAGTGCTGGCCCCGCCTCTATCTCATCACACTGTCAGGTACTGCTGGCCTTGTCTCTATCTCATCACACTGTCAGGTACTGCTGGCCTTGTCTCTATCTCATCACACTGTCAGGTACTGCTGGCCTTGTCTCTATCTCATCACACTGTCAGGTAGTGCTGGTCTTGTCTCTATCTCATCACACTGTCAGGTACTGCTGGCCTTGTCTCTATCTCATCACACTGTCAGGTACTGCTGGTCTTGTCTCTATCTCATCACACTGTCAGGTAGTGCTGGCCTTGTCTCTATCTCATCACACTGTCAGGTAGTGCTGGCCTTGTCTCTATCTCATCACACTGTCAGGTACTGCTGGCCCCGCCTCTATCTCATCACACTGTCAGGTACTGCTGGCCTTGTCTCTATCTCATCACACTGTCAGGTAGTGCTGGCCCCGCCTCTATCTCATCACACTGTCAGGTAGTGCTGGCCTTGTCTCTATCTCATCACACTGTCAGGTACTGCTGGTCTTGTCTCTATCTCATCACACTGTCAGGTACTGCTGGCCTTGTCTCTATCTCATCACACTGTCAGGTACTGCTGGCCTTGTCTCTATCTCATCACACTGTCAGGTACTGCTGGCCCCGCCTCTATCTCATCACACTGTCAGGTACTGCTGGCCTTGTCTCTATCTCATCACACTGTCAGGTAGTGCTGGCCCCGCCTCTATCTCATCACACTGTCAGGTACTGCTGGCCTTGTCTCTATCTCATCACACTGTCAGGTACTGCTGGTCTTGTCTCTATCTCATCACACTGTCAGGTACTGCTGGCCTTGTCTCTATCTCATCACACTGTCAGGTACTGCTGGCCTTGTCTCTATCTCATCACACTGTCAGGTAGTGCTGGCCCCGCCTCTATCTCATCACACTGTCAGGTAGTGCTGGCCTTGTCTCTATCTCATCACACTGTCAGGTAGTGCTGGCCCCGCCTCTATCTCATCACACTGTCAGGTACTGCTGGCCTTGTCTCTATCTCATCACACTGTCAGGTACTGCTGGCCCCGCCTCTATCTCATCACACTGTCAGGTAGTGCTGGCCTTGTCTCTATCTCATCACACTGTCAGGTAGTGCTGGCCCCGCCTCTATCTCATCACACTGTCAGGTAGTGCTGGCCTTGTCTCTATCTCATCACACTGTCAGGTACTGCTGGCCTTGTCTCTATCTCATCACACTGTCAGGTACTGCTGGCCTTGTCTCTATCTCATCACACTGTCAGGTACTGCTGGCCTTGTCTCTATCTCATCACACTGTCAGGTAGTGCTGGCCCCGCCTCTATCTCATCACACTGTCAGGTAGTGCTGGCCCCGCCTCTATCTCATCACACTGTCAGGTACTGCTGGCCTTGTCTCTATCTCATCACACTGTCAGGTACTGCTGGCCTTGTCTCTATCTCATCACACTGTCAGGTACTGCTGGCCTTGTCTCTATCTCATCACACTGTCAGGTAGTGCTGGCCCCGCCTCTATCTCATCACAGTGTCAGGTAGTGCTGGCCTTGTCTCTATCTCATCACACTGTCAGGTACTGCTGGCCTTGTCTCTATCTCATCACACTGTCAGGTAGTGCTGGCCTTGTCTCTATCTCATCACACTGTCAGGTAGTGCTGGCCTTGTCTCTATCTCATCACACTGTCAGGTACTGCTGGCCTTGTCTCTATCTCATCACACTGTCAGGTAGTGCTGGCCCCGCCTCTATCTCATCACACTGTCAGGTAGTGCTGGCCTTGTCTCTATCTCATCACACTGTCAGGTACTGCTGGCCTTGTCTCTATCTCATCACACTGTCAGGTAGTGCTGGCCTTGTCTCTATCTCATCACACTGTCAGGTAGTGCTGGCCTTGTCTCTATCTCATCACACTGTCAGGTAGTGCTGGCCTTGTCTCTATCTCATCACACTGTCAGGTACTGCTGGCCCCGCCTCTATCTCATCACACTGTCAGGTACTGCTGGCCCCGCCTCTATCTCATCACACTGTCAGGTACTGCTGGCCCCGCCTCTATCTCATCATTGCGAAATTTGAATCGTAATACAATGTCTGTGCAAAATCATTCAATTGTTTATTTATTCAGATGAATCTCATCACAATTTTTGTTTTGTTTTTTCGAGAGAGAGAGCCGAGTACAAAAGTCGTAACAAAAAGTGGCAAGACCTACACAACAAATCAATCATACACTCACTTTCATACAACAAACATTAGATGACAACATGAAGAAACTAAAAGTGATTACATAATACATACATTACTAAAAAGGTCAACATTTCATCAATTTGATCAATATCAACATTTAAAAAATAATGAAAGGGAAGACGGCGGTCTAATCTCAGAGTTTTCTGAAAATCTTCCACTTCTTTACCCAATCAGGTTTTTATGCAAGGAATATTGAGTAATAAATATTCATGAGATCTTGGTTCCTCCATAGCTTGCTAATTTACAACTGAATAAATGTACCGTAATATAGTAATATTAAAATCAAGGCCTTGTATATAAATATATTCATACACATACAATACATTTCTCTTCTGGATGTGAACAACAACCATCCTGCATTTTGATATAAAATGATTAATACATACACACATTTTCGAACATGTAATATTTAATTTGCGTTGTTTGTCAAAGCTTGCTTATTAAATTGATTGTATTATTCTTGTTTTGTTTTGTTCATTTGTTTTTGCTTTCGTTTTGTTGTTTGTTGTTATTTATTTATTTATTTATTTTTAAATTCAGTTTTTTTTTTACATGTTCGAAATAAAGATGATCAAATCAAAACCTGCTGGCCTCTCTTCCTCTCCACCTTCCCGTGTCTTTTCCACAGTCCATCCTGTGCTCCATGCTGCCAAGGGCTTCCACCTCCAAGGAGATTGACGCCGGTCTTCTGTCTGTCATCTCCTTCCCTGCCTTCGCTGTTGATGACGTTGACCTGGTGGCCATCACCAAGTCTGAGATCATAAGCAAACTGCAGGTGCAGTCTGAGCACAAGAAACTCACATTTCATTCTGACCTGCTGTGCACCGAAACACTATCTAATTCAGTATTCTATTCTATTCTCATGTACACGCAAATGATGTCATCATAAAATGTCTACTCTTCCGCGTACTTTCAGGGTCGCTATGGCTGCTGCCGTTTTATCAGGGACGGGTATCGTTGTCCTAGAGAGGTAATGCACTTTTGATTTATTCAAATAATGGCTGCCGAGAAAATGAAAGTGTGAGAGGATATAATTAACTTGATGTTGCATAATAGCAGATAGACATGCCACACCCGAATGATGAAATGAGAAGGAGGAGGCGCACTGATGTCATAGACAAATTTATTATGAATCTGATTTAATTCCTTTTGGAACAAAATTGTTGATCGCCTTTTAAAGAATAACATTTCTCCTGCTTTTATTCTAGTCTGTAGTGACCGTCCGTTTCAGTCGAGTGTTATGTTTTATGTGGTTTTATTACAGTATGTATATATTTAAATGATATTGATTAATTATACGTGCGATAGAATGTGAGCCGTAAGGTGCTAGTTTGCAGCTGTGTGTCTCTCAGGACCCGTCTCGTCTGCACTACGACCCGGCAGAGCTCAAGCTGTTTGAGAATATAGAATGTGAATGGCCGGTGTTCTGGACCTATCTCATTCTGGACGGCATCTTCACTGGAGACCACCTGCAGGTGATAGAACCAGCAGCATGTGTTATGGCCTGTAGCCACTTCTAACAGCATGTCAAAGTGATTATAAAGACAAACACATTCCCTGTGTGTGCTGTGCTGTGCAGGTGCAGGAGTACCGTGAGGCTCTGGACGCCATTCTGATCAGAGGGAAGAATGGCATCCGACTAGTCCCTGAACTCTATGCTGTACCCCATGAGAAGGTATCCTGTTAAGATAAGACAATGTTACAATGTTACAATGTTACAATGTTACAATGTACCACATTGACAAGACAAGAGTTTCAGCAGCAAAATCAGTAGACCAGTTTTTTTTAACAAGGTTATAAGCCTACTTGCTGCATCTTGCCTAGGTTGCCCTTAAAAGGTGAGAATAAACATCACATTATGATGTGTTGATGTGATTGGACGAGCTGGTGTACCTGTGTGTTGATGTGATTGGACGAGCTGGTGTACCTGTGTGTTGATGTGATTGGATGAGCTGGTGTACCTGTGTGTTGATGTGATTGGACGAGCTGTTGTACCTGTGTGTTGATGTGATTGGATGAGCTGTTGTACCTGTGTGTTGATGTGATTGGACGAGCTGTTGTACCCGTGTGTTGATGTGATTGGATGAGCTGGTGTACCTGTGTGACGATGTGATTGGACGAGCTGTTGTACCCGTGTGTTGATGTGATTGGATGAGCTGGTGTACCTGTGTGTTGATGTGATTGGACGAGCTGTTGTACCTGTGTGTTGATGTGATTGGACGAGCTGGTGTACCTGTGTGTTGCCTGTTGCAGATGGAGGAGGAGTCCAGCAGCCCCCACACAGTGGACAGAGTGGCTCTGGGGCAGCTGCCTCACATGTGGGGACAGTCGCTCTACATCCTGGGCTCTCTGTTGGCCGAGGTAGCTGATGACCGCTCCTTTACACTCACTTCTTATGTTAGCTAGCATCTAGCAACACAACATTCTCAGCTAGAGATTGTCAGGAATGCTTTGCACATTAACAACACACCCCCCCCTTATTTTAGAATGCCCTGCTGTAAAAACATTATGGGTGCCACGTCACTTATTTTAGAATGCCCTGCTGTAAAAACATTATGGGTGCCACGTCATTTATTTTAGAATGCCCTGCTGTAAAAACATTATGGGTGCCACGTCCGGTCTAGAACGTGACTGACCTTCCACAATATAGCAGCTGGTTAATGTTACTTGTTGGCAGAGGGTCTGCGGCGCTCGTACTGAGCGCATTTCCTCGTCAAACTCCGACGGTGAAAAAAGTTTGCTTGTCACAAAGAAATAATACTCGTTTGACAACTTATTTGAGGGAATGTAATTATGATATCTATCACATCCGCTAACCTGTTGCTCTTTGAACAAGTCGGGAATCGGCAAGGACCTCACGATACGATACGTATCACAATACATGTGTCGCGATACGATTGTATCACGATACATTGCGATACAATACATATTGCGATATATTGCAATACTCTACACAATTTACTCAAAATTAAATAATAGAGCTATAGATACAACACACTGTGTACCACCCAGGTAGTGTATATGTACATCACTTTATACTGATAACTTAGTGGACAAATTTAGTCAAAACTACTGAGTGTTGAGTGAGTTACTGAACGCACTGAAATAAAAAGTATTCTTATTGTGTCACTGAACACACGGCTGTGCAAAAACATCCATATGGGAAATATCGATACAGTATCGATTAGGGGTGGGAATCACCAGATGCAGATGCCCGGCGGCCTGGCTTGGCATGGCCTGCAATTTTCTTATTATTATTTTTTAATATCGATACAATATCGTCAGGCAAAATATCGCGATATATTGCCGTATCGATCTTATTGCACAGCCCTCCTGTAAAGCCAAATGGATGGTTTCTGCAGGGTGACCAGTGTTCATGGCAAGACCGTTCTCTCCACAGAGGCACAGCGTTTTAGCAGCAGCAGCGGGGTGTTTGCAGAGAGCTGTCAGTTAGCTGGAATAGACTACTTCCCTAGTAACCAACTAACATAGCAACAATGAACAAATCATGGCCTCTGAACTGACTGGCACAGAGGAGGCCTCCACGGAGTTACATTTTCAGATCCTCCCCTGCAGACACCACACACTTGTTTTTGAGGAGTGCTTTCCAGTGGACATGCAGCTATAGAGAAACTATCATGTCGCTCCTAAACGTAAACCAACAGTAGAGCCGCTTGCATTGTTCTCTCTTCCTCTCTCTGTGCTGTCAGGGCTTCTTGGCACCAGGGGAAGTAGATCCACTCAACAGGAGATTCTCCACTAACTTCAAACCCGATGTTGTGGTGCAAGGTTTGTGTCAGTCGTCTCTCTGAGGGAAGCTTGAGCCTAGAGCAGGGGTGGCCAAACTTTTTGGGTTGTGGGCCGCATACAGAAAAATATAAGGAGTCGCGGGCCAAACAATATTAAGCGCGGCAGTTTTCGTGGCAAAATAAATTGTACCAGGAAACCCTTGTGCCATAAAAAAATTAATTTCTACCTAAATAAATACATGACACATAGTTTCATAGTCACCTATTACAATGGGTATTTCTGTATGTTTTCAAATGTTCTTTTCCTGTGCCAACAGGTTAAGACAGAGATAATTTAACATAACATTAGTATTTAACATTCATTCAGTATTCAAAATGTTTAAAAATAAATAGACCAGGTCAGGGTACTCAAGTATAACCCATTTTCAATGGTTTTAAATTGAAAAAATGAAATGGGGGGAGTCAGTTTTTTGTTTTGTTTTTCCGTTTCTTTTTCTTTCTTTTTCCGTTTTCCGTTTTAAACTTTTAGCAAAAAGAAAAAAGTTTTTTTTTTTCTAAATTCATGGCCGTCCACTTAAAAACAGACAGCGGGCCGCAGTTGGCCCGCGGGCTGTAGTTTAGTTTGGCCACCCCTGGCCTAGAGAGAAATGGGCTTGTGACTGGACAGTCACTGGTTTGAATCCCAGAAAGACTGGGGGAAATCTGTGAGGGAAAATTAAAGGAAAAGAAGAAATCAACATGATTAAATCCCATAGCACAGGGGTGGCCAAACCTTTTGAGCTGTGAGCCACATACAGAAAAATATAATATCATGACGTTTGGCCACACCTGCCATAGCAACTAGCATCAAGACGTCCATGAGGAAAACACTCTTGTCTATGGCTCGCTATTATGCACTCAGGGGAACTTGTATTTTTAAGACATCCATGGCAAGGACCAACACTAAAGGCAAATGCACATCTGTAAATGGAGTACACTTATGGAACAACCTCGACAAATAATTAAAAACATGCACTTCTGTCACCAAATTTAAAAAGATGTTTAAAACTCAGGTACTCAATAAATATAAAACATTATGATAAACAATCCAACCACAAATAAAATCGAAGATAAGATTGTACAATGATTAACCAAAACCAAATAAAATAAACAAGGACCAATGCATTTGTTACTAACCTGAAACAACTGCATTGACTTGTCTAATATGGTGTATATATGGTATATTGAAGTATATTTAAGCAATATCACACGAGAGGGAGTGCGGTTGTTGGCTAATATTGGCACTGCTGTGATTCGGTCATAGGCACGAGGCCGCAGGCCGAGTGCCGAAGATAATCACAGCAGTGCCAATATTAGACAACAACAGCACGACCTCGAGTGTGATATTGCTTTTATACAACAGTTCTATTAAACAAAGCTGATTAAAAAAATGACAAAAAGCGGAGAAAATATATGATTTCTGTATTTATTCCTCCGCCAACAAAAATAGTTCCCTCAGCTTTCTGCTTTGCTGAAAATGTAGCCTAATCAGCCTAATTAACTGCAGTCTGTCTACTTTACTACGGTCAACTCTACAGCTCGTACATGATTTCTCTATTTATTCCTCCGCCAACAAAAATAGTTCCCTCAGCTTCAAAAGCAGGATCTAATGGCCTTCTTGTGTGTGTGTGTGTGTGTGTGTGTGTGTGTGTGTGTGTGTGTGTGTGTGTGTGTGTGTCTGTGTCTTGTCCAGTTTGTGTTGTAGCGGAGTCAGAGGAGATCCAGGATCTGCTGAGGGACCATGGCATCCAGGTCCAGACAGTATCAGAAGTGCTGCCCATCAAGGTCCTGCCTGCTCGCATCCTCAGCCACATCTATGTCAGACTGGGTACCAAGCTTCAAACACTCTGTTCTTCTGTGTGTGTGTGTGTGTGTGTGTGTGTGTGTGTGTGTCTGTCTGTCTGTCTGTCTGTCTGTCTGTCTGTCTGTCTGTCTGTCTGTGTGTGTGTCTTTGTGTGTGTTTGCGTGTCTGTGTGTGTGTGCGTGTGTGTGTGTGTGTGTGCGTTGGCGTGTGTCAAAAACGTTACCTTCGTCAAAAACGTTGCTGACTTTGGAGCTCTATTATGCCCGCTTCCCAGCTAGCTGGTAGAACATGGCTGGTACCTACCTACACTAGCTAGTAGTGATGCGCGGGTCACCCAGAACCCGCCGGGTCCCGCGGGCTGGGCCGCCCCGCAGGCGGGCTGGGCCACAAATAATGAAAATATCGCGGGTGCGGGCGGGGCAGGCTCAGAACGTGACAAAGCAACATTATTAAATAATTTAGAGCGTAATTAAAAGAGAGTAATTAACCTTAAAGACGTGAACTCTCTCTCACACGTAGGTACACACAATCAGACAGACTCGCTGCACTCTCTATAGCCTACATGGAGTAAAGAAACGCTTCAATGAGGTAGCCTATGTGGTCTCAAAACAAACATTTTGGAAGGATTATTCGCTGTAATTATTATTTGAAGTGTCCATAAAACTAATGCCACCGCAGATTTTCTGTTGTGGACTCGACTGTGATCTATTTGTCAAATTTACTGCAACGTGAGTAGGCTGTGAACAATTGAGAGCGCATGAGGTAATTAAAAGAAATCAGACAGCGAGTCTGGCCGTATCTGCTGCACTACTACGTTTAGTAGCCTACTACTGCAACATGGCCAATTGAGAGCGCATGAGGTAATTAAAATAAATGGGGAAGAATAAGAACTGTTTCTGTAGCCTGCCTAGTGCCTACCTCTACCTGCTACCTCCATTTGAAACACTGCGGTCACGCCATCCGCACTTTGGGGAAGCGTAGTCGCGCTATCTGAAGACCATGGATTAATTGAAGAAAGACCGACATGAAAACAGCCGCACAACTCATCCAGAGCAGTAGGCTACAACTGTTGTCGCACAGGCAGCATGTGAGTGTCTGTGTGTGTGTGTGTGAGAGAGAGAGAGGGGGGAGAGAGACAGAGTTATTAGCTACTTTGCACACCTTGGAAGCTCTGCTGTACCGTTTTGACGGTACGATTTTTTTTAAACTGACATATTTGTGTCGAGTCCACCCCTGGGGATACACAGTGATCGAACCAGGCGTTTTGACGGTACGATTCTTTTTAAACTGACATATCTGTGTCGAGTCCACCCCTGGGGATACACAGTGATCGAACCAGGCGTTTTGACGGTACGATTCTTTTTAAACTGACATATCTGTGTCGAGTCCACCCCTGGGGATACACAGTGATCGAACCAGGCGTTTTGACGGTACGATTTTTTTTTAAACTGACATATTTGTGTCGAGTCCACCCCTGGGGATACACAGTGATCGAACCAGGCGTTTTGACGGTACGATTTTTTTTAAACTGACATATTTGTGTCGAGTCCTCCCCTGGGGATACACAGTGATCGAACCAGGCGTTTTGACGGTACGATTTTTTTTAAACTGACATATTTGTGTCGAGTCCACCCCTGGGGATACACAGTGATCGAACCAGGCGTTTTGACGGTACGATTTTTTTTAAACTGACATTTGTGTCGAGTCCAGCCCTGGGGATACACAGTGATCGAACCAGGCGTTTTGACGGTACGATTTTTTTTAAACTGACATATTTGTGTCGAGTCCACCCCTGGGGATACACAGTGATCGAACCAGGCGTTTTGACGGTACGATGTTTTTTAAACTGACATATTTGTGTCGAGTCCACCCCTGGGGATACACAGTGATCGAACCAGGCGTTTTGACGGTACGATTTTTTTTAAACTGACATATTTGTGTCGAGTCCACCCCTGGGGATACACAGTGATCGAACCAGGCGTTTTGACGGTACGATTTTTTTTAAACTGACATATTTGTGTCGAGTCCACCTCTGGGGATACACAGTGATCGAACCAGGCGTTTTGACGGTACGATTTTTTTTAAACTGACATTTGTGTCGAGTCCAGCCCTGGGGATACACAGTGATCGAACCAGGCGTTTTGACGGTACGATTTTTTTTAAACTGACATATTTGTGTCGAGTCCACCCCTGGGGATACACAGTGAGTCCGGAGACATATTACATTAAATTGGCCGTTGCGGGCTGCTGGGTTGGGCTGGGTTCAGAATTTTCAGATATTTTAACGGGCTGGGCGGGGCGGGCTGGCTCCAATGACGGGTTGGGTTGGGGCGGGCCTTAAAAAACCCTGACCCGCGCATCACTACTAGCTAGCATAACATTGCTGCTACTGCGCTGCACCATGCTCGCAGCCCACCTGCAGTACCTTCACTGCCCACCAGGGGGCTGAAGCCCACACTTTGGCAATCACTGGTGTTACGGCCCTAGGCCGTAACTTTGTGTTTTCTGTTTCATTTCCCTGCTTCTGGAACATCTACATCTTTGTCTAACCTTCAGTGTCTCTATGCTGTAATATGTATTATGTCAAATAAATGGCTCTTTTTGCCTTTTTAAAGCCTTGCTCTCGTGTCACTTTGATGTTGCGGCCTGACCCTGACCCTGACCCTGACCCTGACCCTGACCCTGACCCTAGACCAGGGTCGTAACACTGCTGTAAGAGAAGAGAAAGAGTCACATCTTCCTGTGTTGTTGCCACAGGGAACTGTAAGAAACTCAATCTGAGTGGGCGGCCCTACAGACACATCGGAGTTCTGGGAACATCCAAATTGTATGAGATCAGAAACCGCTCTTACACATTCACCCCTCAGGTAAACACATTCACCCCTCAGGTAAACTCAGGTAAACACATTCACCCCTCAGGTAAACTCAGGTAAACACATTCACCCCTCAGGTAAACACATTCACCCCTCAGGTAAACACATTCACCCCTCAGGTAAACACACTCACCCCTCAGGTAAACACATTCACCCCTCAGGTAAACACACTCACCCCTCAGGTAAACACATTCACCCCTCAGGTAAACACATTCACCCCTCAGGTAAACACACTCACCCCTCAGGTAAACACATTCACCCCTCAGGTAAACACATTCACCCCTCAGGTAAACACATTCACCCCTCAGGTAAACACAACACATTCACCCCTCAGGTAAACACAACACATTCACCCCTCAGGTAAACACATTCACCCCTCAGGTAAACACATTCACCCCTCAGGTAAACTCAACACATTCACCCCTCAGGTAAACACATTCACCCCTCAGGTAAACACATTCACCCCTCAGGTAAACACATTCACCCCTCAGGTAAACACATTCACCCCTCAGGTAAACACATCCACCCCTCATTCACCCCTCAGGTAAACACATTAACCCCTCAGGTAAACACATTCACCCCTCAGGTAAACACATTCACCCCTCAGGTAAACTGCTCTTACACATTCACCCCTCACGTAAAACTGAGCACATTGATTTATGGATTCACTCATTCACAGCATTCTGATGATACTGAATAACTCTCTCTCTCTCTCTCTCTCTCTCTCTCTCTCTCTTTTACTGCCTGTCTCTCTACCTCTCTCTTCCCTTCTTCCCTCCCTGCTCTCTGTCCAGTTTCTGGACCAGCACCATTTCTACCTGGCGCTGGACAACCAGATGATTGTGGAGATGCTGCGTACGGAGCTGGCCTATGTCTCCTCTTGCTGGAGGATGACTGGCCGGCCTACACTTACTTTCCCCATCACCCGGAGCATGCTGGGTAAGTTCACCCGGAGCATGCTGGGTAAGATCACCCGGAGCATGCTGGGTAAGTTCACCTGGAGCATGCTGTGGGTAAGATCACCCGGAGCATGCTGGGTAAGATCACCCGGAGCATGCTGGGTAAGATCACCCGGAGCATTCTGGGTAAGATCACCTGGAGCATGCTGGGTAAGATCACCCGGAGCATGCTGGGTAAGATCACCCGGAGCATTCTGGGTAAGATCACCTGGAGCATGCTGGGTAAGATCACCCGGAGCATGCTGGGTAAGATCACCCGGAGCATGCTGGGTAAGATCACCCGGAGCATGCTGGGTAAGATCACCCGGAGCATGCTGGGTAAGATCACCCGGAGCATGCTGGGTAAGATCACCCGGAGCATTCTGGGTAAGATCACCTGGAGCATGCTGTGGGTAAGATCACCCGGAGCATGCTGTGGGTAAGATCACCCGGAGCATGCTGGGTAAGTTCACCCGGAGCATTCTGGGTAAGATCACCTGGAGCATGCTGGGTAAGATCACCCTGAGCATGCTGGGTAAGATCACCCGGAGCATGCTGGGTAAGATCACCCGGAGCATGCTGGGTAAGATCACCCGGAGCATTCTGGGTAAGATCACCTGGAGCATGCTGTGGGTAAGATCACCCGGAGCATGCTGTGGGTAAGATCACCCGGAGCATGCTGGGTAAGTTCACCCGGAGCATTCTGGGTAAGATCACCTGGAGCATGCTGGGTAAGATCACCCTGAGCATGCTGGGTAAGATCACCCGGAGCATGCTGGGTAAGATCACCCGGAGCATTCTGGGTAAGATCACCCGGAGCATGCTGGGTAAGATCACCCGGAGCATTCTGGGTAAGATCACCCGGAGCATGCTGGGTAAGATCACCCGGAGCATGCTGTGGGTAAGATCACCCGGAGCATGCTGGGTAAGATCACCCGGAGCATTCTGGGTAAGATCACCCGGAGCATGCTGGGTAAGATCACCCGGAGCATGCTGTGGGTAAGATCACCCGGAGCATTCTGGGTAAGATCACCCGGAGCATGCTGGGTAAGATCACCCGGAGCATGCTGTGGGTAAGATCACCCGGAGCATTCTGGGTAAGATCACCCGGAGCATGCTGGGTAAGATCACCCGGAGCATGCTGTGGGTAAGATCACCCGGAGCATGCTGGGTAAGATCACCCGGAGCATGCTGGGTAAGATCACCCGGAGCATGCTGTGGGTAAGATCACCCGGAGCATGCTGTGGGTAAGATCACCCGGAGCATGCTGTGGGTAAGATCACCCGGAGCATTCTGGGTAAGATCACCCGGAGCATGCTCGGTAAGGCACTTGGGTCAACAGTTGGTGCTGCGGTCCTTGTGTTTTCTAAGGAAATGGCTCTTGACCCTGATATTGATGAACTTCAGACAGGTGGAACATTGCTGGCATTTCTCAGTCCAGCCCAGTGCAACACTAGAGGGCGCTAGGGCTGTGCAATAAAATCGATACGGCAATATATTGCCGTATATAAAATATAAAAATATAATATAATATAATATATTATTATTATAATATAAAAATTTCCGCTTTGAAAGAATGACCAGCCGAAAAAATAACCCCTTGGAAAATACGATACCTTATCGATATGGTATCGATATAGTATCGATACGTATCGAAACAGTATTGCAGAAAAAAGTATTGCGATATATTGCCGTATCGATTTTATTGCACAGCCCTAGAGGGCGCTAACTCTGCCAACCTTTTCTACAAAGATTTGTGGTGTTACATGAATCCATTTGGAAGTTTGTCGGCCATTTGCCACGCCCCTTTTGGCCCATGGATCGATACGGTATCGATACTGTATCGGTACTGTATTGATACAGTAACGATACCATATCGATACGGTATCACGTATGGATACTGTATCGATATGGTATCGTTACTCTATCGATACAGTAACGATACCATATCGATACGGTATCACTGTATGGATACTGTATGGATATGGTATTGTTACTCTATCGATACAGTAACGATACCATATCGATACGGTATCACTGTATGGATACTGTATCGATATGGTATCGTTACTCTATTGATACAGTAACGATACCATATCGATACGGTATCACTGTATGGATACTGTATCGATTTGTGGTGTTACATGAATCCGTTTGGAAGTTTGGCGCCCATTGCCATTTGCCACGCCCCTTTTGGTCCGTGGAAAGTGAATCAGCTCCAAGTTGGCCCACGACCTACGTTTCTACAAAGACCCGTGCAAATCAACGCCAAACAAACAAACAAACACACAAACAGACAAACAGACAAACACACAGACAAACGGGGTCGGTTGGCAGAAGTACTTATTCTCACAAACCAGAACTTATGGGGGATTCATGGAGATATTATAAAGGTGGAATGCTGAATGGATTTTGCCAGGGTGTCTGAAGTTCATCCCTGCTTCATCTCTGCTTGCAGTCTAGCTTTGCCATTCTAGTTCCCCTATTTGTGGTTTGAAATAATATATAGTTTATATGTCCATATATGTTTCCTTAATGTTCGTTCATCAAATTAAATGACCTGATAATGATTTCTTTCATTTTGCTATGTCCATTTGAAGACGGTGACGGGATTGAGCCGTGTATCCTCGCAACCTTGAGGAAACTACAGGATGGCTACTTTGCTGGAGCCAGGTCTGTCTCCTTCTGTAACACTAAACACACATAGAGAACAGGTCTGTCTCCTTCTGTAACACTAAACACACATAGAGAACAGATCTATCTCCTTCTGTAACACTAAACACACATAGAGAACAGGCCTGTCTCCTTCTGTAACACTAAACACACATAGAGAACAGATCTATCTCCTTCTGTAACACTAAACACACATAGAGAACAGATCTATCTCCTTCTGTAACACTAAACACACATAGAGAACAGGCCTGTCTCCTTCTGTAACACTAAACACACATAGAGAACAGGTCTGTCTCCTTCTGTAACACTAAACACACATAGAGAACAGGCCTGTCTCCTTCTGTAACACTAAACACACATAGAGAACAGGCCTGTCTCCTTCTGTAACACTAAACACACATAGAGAACAGGTCTGTCTCCTTCTGTAACACTAAACACACATAGAGAACAGGCCTGTCTCCTTCTGTAACACTAAACACACATAGAGAACAGATCTGTCTCCTTCTGTAACACTAAACACACATAGAGAACAGGCCTGTCTCCTTCTGTAACACTAAACACACATAGAGAACAGGCCTGTCTCCTTCTGTAACACTAAACACACATAGAGAACAGATCTATCTCCTTCTGTAACACTAAACACACATAGAGAACAGGCCTGTCTCCTTCTGTAACACTAAACACACATAGAGAACAGGTCTGTCTCCTTCTGTCACACTAAACACACATAGAGAACAGATCTATCTCCTTCTGTAACACTAAACACACATAGAGAACAGGTCTGTCTCCTTCTGTAACACTAAACACACATAGAGAACAGGTCTGTCTCCTTCTGTCACACTAAACACACATAGAGAACAGATCTATCTCCTTCTGTAACACTAAACACACATAGAGAACAGGTCTGTCTCCTTCTGTCACACTAAACACACATAGAGAACAGGTCTGTCTCCTTCTGTCACACTAAACACACATAGAGAACAGATCTGTCTCCTTCTGTCACACTAAACACACATAGAGAACAGATCTGTCTCCTTCTGTCACACTAAACACACATAGAGAACAGGTCTGTCTCCTTCTGTAACACTAAACACACATAGAGAACAGGTCTGTCTCCTTCTGTAACACTAAACACACATAGAGAACAGGTCTGTCTCCTTCTGTCACACTAAACACACATAGAGAACAGATCTGTCTCCTTCTGTAACACTAAACACACATAGAGAACAGATCTATCTCCTTCTGTAACACTAAACACACATAGAGAACAGGTCTGTCTCCTTCTGTAACACTAAACACACATAGAGAACAGGTCTGTCTCCTTCTGTCACACTAAACACACATAGAGAACAGATCTGTCTCCTTCTGTAACACTAAACACACATAGAGAACAGATCTATCTCCTTCTGTAACACTAAACACACATAGAGAACAGATCTATCTCCTTCTGTCACACTAAACACACATAGAGAACAGATCTGTCTCCTTCTGTAACACTAAACACTAGGGGTGTCATGATATTTCGTCGCACGATAGTGACAGTGCAGGTGTTTATGAGTCCTGAGTGTATGTGTGCCTGCAGGGTGCAGGTGTTTATGAGTCCTGAGTGTGCGTGTGCCTGCAGTGCAGGTGTTTATGAGTCCTGAGTGTGCGTGTGCCTGCAGTGCAGGTGTTTATGAGTCCTGAGTGTGCGTGTGCCTGCAGTGCAGGTGTTTATGAGTCCTGAGTGTGTGTGTGCCTGCAGTGCAGGTGTTTATGAGTCCTGAGTGTGCGTGTGCCTGCAGTGCAGGTGTTTATGAGTCCTGAGTGTGCGTGTGCCTGCAGTGCAGGTGTTTATGAGTCCTGAGTGTGTGTGTGCCTGCAGTGCAGGTGTTTATGAGTCCTGAGTGTGTGTGTGCCTGCAGGGTGCAGGTGTTTATGAGTCCTGAGTGTGTGTGTGCCTGCAGTGCAGGTGTTTATGAGTCCTGAGTGTGTGTGTGCCTGCAGTGCAGGTGTTTATGAGTCCTGAGTGTGTGTGTGCCTGCAGGGTGCAGGTGTTTATGAGTCCTGAGTGTGTGTGTGCCTGCAGGGTGCAGGTGTTTATGAGTCCTGAGTGTGTGTGTGCCTGCAGTGCAGGTGTTTATGAGTCCTGAGTGTGTGTGTGCCTGCAGTGCAGGTGTTTATGAGTCCTGAGTGTGCGTGTGCCTGCAGTGCAGGTGTTTATGAGTCCTGAGTGTGCGTGTGCCTGCAGTGCAGGTGTTTATGAGTCCTGAGTGTGTGTGTGCCTGCAGTGCAGGTGTTTATGAGTCCTGAGTGTGCGTGTGCCTGCAGTGCAGGTGTTTATGAGTCCTGAGTGTGTGTGTGCCTGCAGGGTGCAGGTGTTTATGAGTCCTGAGTGTGCGTGTGCCTCAGTGGTGGCTGGTGAGCTTGGAAACAGGGGAGGAAAATATGACGTGTGCTCTGCTGCTGATACTCTCACCCACAAGCAGTTTTTGCCCAAAACGCCCAAATCTCATTTTAAATTAGCATTAGGATTAGACTGTTGTGATGTCATTATTCAGTTTTAACCATCAATAATTGTTCCTTTTCTCATTATTTCATTTCTCAGAGTAAATACTGTATATTTATTTCGAGATTTTTGTCAATTATTTGTGCTGTTATGGTTATAATTAGCCTAGTTACTCACTTCTACACTATCTTAGATTGTGTTACTTATGGATGGCATGGAATTATAGTGAAAATAGATTATCCCCCCTTTTTGCTGGGGACCCCACTTTGAAAACCACTGGCTTAGGCTAGAACTGTTGCGAGAAGGTTTCAGGATTTATCTCTATGCATTAGGCTGTGATTACTATTTATATAAATCTATTTATTCACATAGATTCATGATATATTATGGTATACAGCCTACCTGTGACATCAATGTTTTGATTCATCCTATGATGTCTCACACTCAGGTGTGCTTTCACAAGACAGGTGTTGTCCATTCAATCAGCTAACCTGTCTTTATAATGGCTGTCTTGCACTGTTTGTATGATACTTGACAAAGTCTATGGTCGAAACTGTTGTCAAATAGCGTTAAATTACACTTAATTGCATCTGGAACGAGAGTGTGTCTTCCTGTGAACAGTGCTGCACTACTCATTTAGTTATCAACTTTGGAGCGTTATTTACCCCCCCTTCCCGACATCCTAGGTTGACATGCTTCATCCCAATCGATTCCTTATTTCTTCTACTTTCATATGATATAAAGATCACCACTCAAGCTTTAAAATTGAGCCCGCTGTCAGCTATCGATTTACAGGCCAAATTCAGTTAAAAAATGTGTGAATTTAAAGTTCGCGGGTTTTAGTATAAGAAATTACAGGATGAAACTTCAATACGACAAAAATAGCGCTGCTCGGTGAACCATTTCCACGCCAAATTTAATAGAAGGTTCGGATAACTTGAAATCAATTGACTTACTTGAATATCCGTGCTGTCTGTAGGGGAAACGCTGCAGTCGAGACGTTGCAAATATTCCAGTTTTCTGACATTGCAAAAAGCCCGTATCGCGCAGCTCGTCTCCCCGCAACTCGAAACTCGTTTTGGTGGTAATCCAATATCAACGACTGTCTGGCTTGTGAACACTTACTGATTGATAAAAAAGTAAATAAAAATAAGAGGGAAATATGATATGCTGCTACTGTCTCAGTAAATCCTTCCTGTCAGGTCAAGCAGTGGATTTCACCTCCTTGATTCAGTGTGAGAGACCACAGACCAGGCAGTGGAACAACGTTGCCGATTTTCAGACGTATTCATCAGCATTGGACAATACAGAATGTCAATCAATGTCAAGCAATCTATCTATCAAACAACAACCAATTAGGGTTTCACCTGGTTTCACGGGCTAAGGGAGAGCTCCCCTCCTCCTCAATCTGATTCGTTGGAAAACACATCACTCTCACTGTTTTCTGTGAATTGCAAGTCTTTTTCAACCAATCTTATTTTTTCATTAGATAAATTACCAAATAAATCAAGCCCACAGGGCGGGTGTTTTTTTAATCCCCTCCCCCATGCTGGGACCAGGGCCAGAGTGACTCATCTGCATGGAGCTATATAATGAATGAAAAAATGAGCGTCTGCACATAAGAAAAAACACATTTGATTGATATTTTATTATAAAAGAAAATATGAAAAATGAAAAATATAAAAATAAAAATAAAAAATATATTTTTTTAATATATATTTTTTTTTATATAAAATCCCCAATCTAATAGAGGAGGACCATCCTCCTATGCCTCACTGGAAAAACCTCCTGCAGGGTGCAGGTGTTTATGAGTCCTGAGTGTGTGTGTGCCTGCAGTGCAGGTGTTTATGAGTCCTGAGTGTGTGTGTGCCTGCAGTGCAGGTGTTTATGAGTCCTGAGTGTGCGTGTGCCTGCAGTGCAGGTGTTTATGAGTCCTGAGTGTGTGTGTGCCTTAGGGCTGTCACTTTTTCCCAAAATAAAATTCGAACGAACTTTATTTGCCCGAAATTCGTTCGAATATATTCGAAGTTTTTTGGTTAAAAAAAAAAAAAAAAAAAAAATTCAGTCCAGCAGCCTGTTGCACCAGCTGAACGTAAGTTCTGTCTTAAGTTAGGGTGTAAAGTCCACACTAACTGCTACGTTCAAACTAGTTAGTTTGACACTAAAGTTGTGTCTTTGTTTGGTTGCACCACGGAGACGTAAGGTACATCTTAACTAGTAGACCCTAAAGTCCATACTAACCAAAATAGTGTCGCAGACAATGACGTGTACAGTATCTGTGACCAATCAGTGAAAAGCACGGTGGAAACGGTGTTTATTTACGGTTGTTTAAGTAAGTGGAGTGAAAACAGGACATGTTGCCCACCGCAAATTAGTGCTTTCATATTTCATCAACACTAATCAAATGAGAACGTTATTGAGTAACGTTCGTTTAGGTTCATATTACTGTTAACGTTTATCTGTGAGCTCTTCATCAGTATTGTAGGCACCATCCTGCCTCGCTAAATTGTTGCGGTTATTTTAATTTGTATGCAGTGCTGCAGCTTGTGGGAAACAAAAGCGTGAGTCATAAATATCAAAGGGTGTAATTTATCACGGAGAGCGCGTTGCGGACGCAAAACAACGATGCGCCACGGTGCCAAGTTGCAATCCGTGCCAACTGCTATTTTACGGAGGACTTTACACCTAGTAAGACGTAGGTGTAAATTTTAAGTTCTAACTTATGCCTACGTTGTAACTATTTCACTTGCAGCTGCCAGGTTATTAACCAGAACAAACCGTAGGTCCCACATCACCCCTGTCCTTGCATCTCTTCACTGGCTCCCTGTAAAATTCAGAATTCAATTCAAGATCCTCCTGTTTACTTTTAAAGCCCTGCATGACCTCGCCCCTAATTATATTTCAGAGCTCATTGTCCCTTATTCCACCTCTCGACCACTCCGCTCCTCAAACCTCGGCCTTTTATCCGTTCCATCGTCCAACTATAGAACTAAAGGCGACCGTGCCTTTTCTGTTTTAGCCCCAACCCTCTGGAATCAACTCCCCCAATCTGTCAGATCTGCTCAAACTTTGGGCTGTTTTAAGCAACTTCTGAAAACTCATCTTTAGTTTATAGGCAAGCCTTTTTATAAATATTTTCTTTGATCATTTTGTTTTTGCTCTTTATCATTGTACTGTATTATGTTGTATTTTACTGTTTACTTTGTCCATGTGTAAAGCACTTTGTAACCTTGTGTTTTAAAAGGTGCTATATAAATAAAGAGTTACTTACTTACTTACCGTAAATTCCGGACTATAAGACGCACCGGTGTATAAGCCGCGGGACCAAAATTGACTATTTTTTTCTTCTATAAGCCGCACCGGACTATAAGCCGCGGGTGTTTTGATGTTTAATTACCATATGAAAGGGTTCGTGCACAGAGAGGAATGTCGGGAAAGCGATGGCTGTTTGGGGAAGCTCCCATTTATTAACATTTCAACAAAACAAAACAAAAGTCAGGTCACTAATCCCCAGACAAAATCACACAACAATAGGCTATATGTGCAGCAAACCTGTAACCAGAGAAGTCAAGTCACTAATGCTCGTCTTCCTCTTCTTCCTGCGTACTGAAACCACCAAAGTCCTCATCTTCAGTGTCGGAAACGAACAGGTTCAGGGTGGCTTCGTCAACCACTCTCCTCTCTCCTTCATTGTCACTCAAAACCAACGAACTCCTCTTCATCTATAGCTGTGTTTCCATTACAGTTTTTCGCAAAAGAATTGCGATATTTCTACAACTTCGACAATGTACAATTGCGACTTGTAGGCGTTTCCATTGAAGTTGCGTTTGAGTGATTCCCCGTTGCAGCAGCTGCCACAGTGATTACGCACGGGGATCTGCCCCATATCCCGTCCCCTGCATGCTCAAATCCAACCAATGGTCAATGGAAATCCCAACATGAAGTTACAATGCATATAAACGAGCCTGATTATCAATTCAAAAGAAAATGAGTCGCAAAATGTTGCTGGCTGCGTGAATGCAGTCAGCGCGACAGGCAGAGGAAAAAAGGTAGCCTAATAGCCTACAACTGGTCCGATTTAGAGATGGAGGGGGGAAAAGGCTGATTTGGTTCTATAATTGCACCTGAAACGTGTGCAATGTATTAGCCTACTCACAGTCACTGTATTCACTTCAGACAGCACCACCGCACCAGTGTGTGCTTTTCATCCTCTCATCTCGATAAACTGCTATATCGACACGTCTGAAAAACCACCTCATGATCATCTACTGCTCGTTCTCATGCTGTCGAGAACGAGCAAAGCTTTTTTTTGGTGAAAGAATCCTCCAGGGCGCTTCTTGTTAACAGTCCGAGTGAGTGGCAGGTCGAACGTCAAAGGCACTTCATCCATATTTATGATCTGCTCCGGTTCGATGGAATATTCCTTGATCTTCCTTTGTGTGAATTCGCCGAAGTTTGTGATTTTCTCCTGGTAGTCGGGGGAGGGAGTTGATGGCCGAGTGGCCGTTTGCTTACCGTAATTACCATATGTAAGTGGTCACGCACAGAGGGGATTGTCGGGCCCATTGATGGCTGTTTGAGGAAGCTCCCATTTACCGTATTACCGTAACATTTCAACAAAACAACATAACACAACACCACCGTTGTTTATTTTTACAGTGCACACAGTGTCCGCGGTGTGGTGAAAAGAGGGCAAGAGAGGAAATTAAAACAGAAGTGGATTTATAGTTAGAAAGAGTGCTAAAAAAGAGAGATTTTTTTTTTTTTTTTTTTTTTTTTTCTGAAAAAATCCATAGATAAGACGCACCGTTATATAAGCCGCAGGGGCCAAAAAACGGGAAAAAAGCCGTGGCTTATAGTCCGGAATTTACGGTACTTACTTACTTGGTGCAACCCAAATATTTTTAGTAGTGCGTAAACTCGGACTTAGTGAGACTTTACGTTCAAACTAGCTTACGTTTCAACTTACGCACAGCTGGTGCAACCCACTGCAGGCCACCGGGCATCAGCCCGACGTGTTAGCTTGGACGCTCACAGTCACAACACTGCCTCACAAACTTGGCTGCATCCAACTCGAGACAACTTTTCAGACCCTGGAGACAATCTTTCTCAGAAGAGACTAACGCGACAAATCTGGAGACTTTTTCTGACATGGGATTAACATTACCAGCAAGCAGCAGTTGGTTAATTTTGGTTCATAAAAAATAAAAAATAAATAAAATAATAATAAAACAAAATTAAAAAAATTCGAACAGTCAATTTACATATCGAACATGAACCCCTCCCCCACATTCGAAGTTGCATTCGAATTTCGAATGAAAAGTGACAGCCCTAGTGTGCCTGCAGTGCAGGTGTTTATGAGTCCTGAGTGTGTGTGTGCCTGCAGTGCAGGTGTTTATGAGTCCTGAGTGTGTGTGTGCCTGCAGGGTGCAGGTGTTTATGAGTCCTGAGTGTGTGTGTGCCTGCAGGGTGCAGGTGTTTATGAGTCCTGAGTGTGTGTGTGCCTGCAGGGTGCAGGTGTTTATGAGTCCTGAGTGTGTGTGTGCCTGCAGGGTGCAGGTGTTTATGAGTCCTGAGTGTGTGTGTGTGCGCCTGCAGTGCAGGTGTTTATGAGTCCTGAGTGTGTGTGTGTGCGCCTGCAGTGCAGGTGTTTATGAGTCCTGAGTGTGTGTGTGTGCGCCTGCAGTGCAGGTGTTTATGAGTCCTGAGTGTGTGTGTGTGCGCCTGCAGTGCAGGTGTTTATGAGTCCTGAGTGTGTGTGTGCCTGCAGGGTGCAGGTGTTTATGAGTCCTGAGTGTGTGTGTGCCTGCAGGGTGCAGGTGTTTATGAGTCCTGAGTGTGTGTGTGCCTGCAGTGCAGGTGTTTATGAGTCCTGAGTGTGTGTGTGCCTGCAGTGCAGGTGTTTATGAGTCCTGAGTGTGTGTGTGCCTGCAGGGTGCAGGTGTTTATGAGTCCTGAGTGTGCGTGTGCCTGCAGGGTGCAGGTGTTTATGAGTCCTGAGTGTGTGTGTGCCTGCAGTGCAGGTGTTTATGAGTCCTGAGTGTGCCTGCAGTGCAGGTGTTTATGAGTCCTGAGTGTGCGTGTGCCTGCAGTGCAGGTGTTTATGAGTCCTGAGTGTGTGTGTGCCTGCAGTGCAGGTGTTTATGAGTCCTGAGTGTGTGTGTGTGCCTGCAGTGCAGGTGTTTATGAGTCCTGAGTGTGTGTGTGCCTGCAGGGTGCAGGTGTTTATGAGTCCTGAGTGTGCGTGTGCCTGCAGGGTGCAGGTGTTTATGAGTCCTGAGTGTGTGTGTGCCTGCAGTGCAGGTGTTTATGAGTCCTGAGTGTGTGTGTGCCTGCAGGGTGCAGGTGTTTATGAGTCCTGAGTGTGCGTGTGCCTGCAGGGTGCAGGTGTTTATGAGTCCTGAGTGTGCGTGTGCCTGCAGTGCAGGTGTTTATGAGTCCTGAGTGTGTGTGTGCCTGCAGTGCAGGTGTTTATGAGTCCTGAGTGTGTGTGTGCCTGCAGGGTGCAGGTGTTTATGAGTCCTGAGTGTGTGCGTGTGCCTGCAGTGCAGGTGTTTATGAGTCCTGAGTGTGCGTGTGCCTGCAGTGCAGGTGTTTATGAGTCCTGAGTGTGCGTGTGCCTGCAGGGTGCAGGTGTTTATGAGTCCTGAGTGTGTGCGTGTGCCTGCAGTGCAGGTGTTTATGAGTCCTGAGTGTGCGTGTGCCTGCAGGGTGCAGGTGTTTATGAGTCCTGAGTGTGTGTGTGCCTGCAGTGCAGGTGTTTATGAGTCCTGAGTGTGTGTGTGCCTGCAGTGCAGGTGTTTATGAGTCCTGAGTGTGTGTGTGCCTGCAGTGCAGGTGTTTATGAGTCCTGAGTGTGCGTGTGCCTGCAGTGCAGGTGTTTATGAGTCCTGAGTGTGCGTGTGCCTGCAGTGCAGGTGTTTATGAGTCCTGAGTGTGCGTGTGCCTGCAGTGCAGGTGTTTATGAGTCCTGAGTGTGCGTGTGCCTGCAGGGTGCAGGTGTTTATGAGTCCTGAGTGTGTGTGTGCCTGCAGGGTGCAGGTGTTTATGAGTCCTGAGTGTGTGTGTGCCTGCAGTGCAGGTGTTTATGAGTCCTGAGTGTGTGTGTGTGCCTGCAGTGCAGGTGTTTATGAGTCCTGAGTGTGCGTGTGCCTGCAGTGCAGGTGTTTATGAGTCCTGAGTGTGTGTGTGTGTGCCTGCAGTGCAGGTGTTTATGAGTCCTGAGTGTGCGTGTGCCTGCAGTGCAGGTGTTTATGAGTCCTGAGTGTGTGTGTGCCTGCAGGGTGCAGGTGTTTATGAGTCCTGAGTGTGTGTGTGCCTGCAGTGCAGGTGTTTATGAGTCCTGAGTGTGTGTGTGGCTGCAGGGTGCAGGTGTTTATGAGTCCTGAGTGTGCGTGTGCCTGCAGGGTGCAGGTGTTTATGAGTCCTGAGTGTGTGTGTGCCTGCAGGGTGCAGGTGTTTATGAGTCCTGAGTGTGTGTGTGCCTGCAGGGTGCAGGTGTTTATGAGTCCTGAGTGTGTGTGTGCCTGCAGGGTGCAGGTGTTTATGAGTCCTGAGTGTGTGTGTGCCTGCAGGGTGCAGGTGTTTATGAGTCCTGAGTGTGTGTGTGCCTGCAGGGTGCAGGTGTTTATGAGTCCTGAGTGTGCGTGTGCCTGCAGGGTGCAGGTGTTTATGAGTCCTGAGTGTGTGTGTGCCTGCAGGGTGCAGGTGTTTATGAGTCCTGAGTGTGTGTGTGCCTGCAGGGTGCAGGTGTTTATTAGTCCTGAGTGTGCGTGTGCCTGCAGGGTGCAGGTGTTTATTAGTCCTGAGTGTGTGTGTGCCTGCAGGGTGCAGGTGTTTATGAGTCCTGAGTGTGTGTGTGCCTGCAGGGTGCAGGTGTTTATGAGTCCTGAGTGTGCGTGTGCCTGCAGGGTGCAGGTGTTTATGAGTCCTGAGTGTGTGTGTGCCTGCAGGGTGCAGGTGTTTATGAGTCCTGAGTGTGCGTGTGCCTGCAGGGTGCAGGTGTTTATTAGTCCTGAGTGTGTGTGTGCCTGCAGGGTGCAGGTGTTTATGAGTCCTGAGTGTGCGTGTGCCTGCAGGGTGCAGGTGTTTATTAGTCCTGAGTGTGTGTGTGCCTGCAGGGTGCAGGTGTTTATGAGTCCTGAGTGTGCGTGTGCCTGCAGTGCAGGTGTTTATGAGTCATGAGTGTGTGTGTGCCTGCAGGGTGCAGGTGTTTATGAGTCCTGAGTGTGCGTGTGCCTGCAGGGTGCAGGTGTTTATGAGTCCTGAGTGTGCGTGTGCCTGCAGGGTGCAGGTGTTTATGAGTCCTGAGTGTGCGTGTGCCTGCAGGGTGCAGGTGTTTATGAGTCATGTGTGTGTGTGTGTGCCTGCAGGGTGCAGGTGTTTATGAGTCATGTGTGTGTGTGTGCCTGCAGGGTGCAGGTGTTTATGAGTCATGTGTGTGTGTGTGTGCCTGCAGGGTGCAGGTGTTTATGAGTCCTGAGTGTGTGTGTGCCTGCAGGGTGCAGGTGTTTATGAGTCCTGAGTGTGTGTGTGCCTGCAGGGTGCAGGTGTTTATGAGTCATGTGTGTGTGTGTGTGTGCCTGCAGGGTGCAGGTGTTTATGAGTCCTGAGTGTGTGTGTGCCTGCAGGGTGCAGGTGTTTATGAGTCCTGAGTGTGCGTGTGCCTGCAGTGCAGGTGTTTATGAGTCATGTGTGTGTGTGTGTGCCTGCAGGGTGCAGGTGTTTATGAGTCCTGAGTGTGTGTGTGCCTGCAGGGTGCAGGTGTTTATGAGTCATGTGTGTGTGTGTGCCTGCAGGGTGCAGGTGTTTATGAGTCCTGAGTGTGTGTGTGCCTGCAGGGTGCAGGTGTTTATGAGTCCTGAGTGTGTGTGTGCCTGCAGGGTGCAGGTGTTTATGAGTCCTGAGTGTGTGTGTGCCTGCAGGGTGCAGGTGTTTATGAGTCCTGAGTGTGTGTGTGCCTGCAGGGTGCAGGTGTTTATGAGTCCTGAGTGTGTGTGTGCCTGCAGGGTGCAGGTGTTTATGAGTCCTGAGTGTGTGTGTGCCTGCAGGGTGCAGGTGTTTATGAGTCCTGAGTGTGCGTGTGCCTGCAGGGTGCAGGTGTTTATGAGTCCTGAGTGTGTGTGTGCCTGCAGGGTGCAGGTGTTTATGAGTCCTGAGTGTGTGTGTGCCTGCAGGGTGCAGGTGTTTATTAGTCCTGAGTGTGCGTGTGCCTGCAGGGTGCAGGTGTTTATTAGTCCTGAGTGTGTGTGTGCCTGCAGGGTGCAGGTGTTTATGAGTCCTGAGTGTGTGTGTGCCTGCAGGGTGCAGGTGTTTATGAGTCCTGAGTGTGCGTGTGCCTGCAGGGTGCAGGTGTTTATGAGTCCTGAGTGTGTGTGTGCCTGCAGGGTGCAGGTGTTTATGAGTCCTGAGTGTGCGTGTGCCTGCAGGGTGCAGGTGTTTATTAGTCCTGAGTGTGTGTGTGCCTGCAGGGTGCAGGTGTTTATGAGTCCTGAGTGTGCGTGTGCCTGCAGGGTGCAGGTGTTTATTAGTCCTGAGTGTGTGTGTGCCTGCAGGGTGCAGGTGTTTATGAGTCCTGAGTGTGCGTGTGCCTGCAGTGCAGGTGTTTATGAGTCATGAGTGTGTGTGTGCCTGCAGGGTGCAGGTGTTTATGAGTCCTGAGTGTGCGTGTGCCTGCAGGGTGCAGGTGTTTATGAGTCCTGAGTGTGCGTGTGCCTGCAGGGTGCAGGTGTTTATGAGTCCTGAGTGTGCGTGTGCCTGCAGGGTGCAGGTGTTTATGAGTCATGTGTGTGTGTGTGCCTGCAGGGTGCAGGTGTTTATGAGTCATGTGTGTGTGTGTGCCTGCAGGGTGCAGGTGTTTATGAGTCATGTGTGTGTGTGTGTGCCTGCAGGGTGCAGGTGTTTATGAGTCCTGAGTGTGTGTGTGCCTGCAGGGTGCAGGTGTTTATGAGTCCTGAGTGTGTGTGTGCCTGCAGGGTGCAGGTGTTTATGAGTCCTGAGTGTGTGTGTGCCTGCAGGGTGCAGGTGTTTATGAGTCATGAGTGTGCGTGTGCCTGCAGTGCAGGTGTTTATGAGTCCTGAGTGTGTGTGTGCCTGCAGGGTGCAGGTGTTTATGAGTCATGTGTGTGTGTGTGTGCCTGCAGGGTGCAGGTGTTTATGAGTCATGTGTGTGTGTGTGCCTGCAGGGTGCAGGTGTTTATGAGTCATGTGTGTGTGTGTGCCTGCAGGGTGCAGGTGTTTATGAGTCATGTGTGTGTGTGTGTGCCTGCAGGGTGCAGGTGTTTATGAGTCATGTGTGTGTGCGTGTGCCTGCAGTGCAGGTGTTTATGAGTCATGTGTGTGTGTGTGCCTGCAGGGTGCAGGTGTCAGACCTCTCCAGTTTCCAGACCACTTCCTTCCACACTCGACTCAGTTTCTTAGACGAGGAGAATGATGACAGCTTCCTGGAGGTGGAGGAAGAGGAAGAGGAGGAGGACAGCAGCTGTGGGCCTTCAGGTAGCCCACAAAGTGTTTGCATACAGAGGCAAGATTAGCCAATTAAGTGTAAGTATAAGTACTCAGGTGTATTTCAATCATAATTGATGGCTATTCTCTCCTCTCCTCTCCAGGCAGCTCAGAAGGCATGCTTGACCAGTACCTCACCCAGCTGCTGCACAGCACCACCACCAAGTGTCATCTCCCTCCCATCCAGCAGGGTGGGCTGCACCATGTCTTCAGTGCTGAACACACCACCAGAGACATCCTGTCTCTCATGGCCCAGGTTCAGGGCCTCCACATGCCCAGTGAGTTACCAAAAATCCAATGAATCGCCCAAGATTGTAGGTGAGGAAATCCTTATCCTCCTGTAAAACCAGCTATTGGCCATTGACAACTGACTGAACACGTGGCACGGTGGCGCCTCAGTCACAGCAAGAAGGTCCTGGGTTCGATTCCCACCTGGGTCGTACAAGAATCTAACCTGACGCTGCCAGACGGTTTAGCTCCACATTAACGTTTCACTAAACCAGTCGATCTGGGAATGCAGTAACCTGACCCGCTGACGGAGGCGGGCACTTTTTCCAAGCTACTTGGCAGGTGATTGGATGACCCATCTGTCTATCACCGCTGGTGCGTGTTAACTTCAACCAATCAGATCGCCATGCCTCTGACGTCACGTTTGCGACCGGTAGTCTATCATTGATTGAGTCCTCACCGTCCTCATCGTCGTAAAGTTGCCTTCGAAACATGACGTTAGATTATAACAAACTAGTTGTGTGGCTTAGCCTTCCCAAATGTTGAGGGTCGTTTTTTAGAATTTAATACATAGAATTGGGAACGTTACATTCAATTTCATTCAGACTGCCTGTCACTTCCGCGGCGGCAGCCATGTTGACGAGTGAAAAGAACTACAAAGACCATGTACCCACTACTTGCCCAGACGAGCCTAAGCCCGCCTAAGGCTGCCGCTGATTCGTCGAGCCGGCCATGGTTCGGCCAATCATCTTAACGGCCTGTGCATGACAAGATGGATTACGTCGAGAGAATCTCTTTTGATCTCGCGAGGTTATCCATCTTGCAAGCAAGGTTAACAAGAATCCCATGCGTGTGACTGCATGCATGTGTTGTGGTCGGTGTCATGTGACAAATAAAGACGGGTTTGTCCGTCTGGTTCTTCTTCTTCATCTACATAGACAACGTGATTGAGATGATCACATCTAGATGATCTCCAGCGCAGCTACAATGGTGGAGTCTGATAGCAGAAAATGTTTCAGCGATCTAAAACATTGAGGGTAAATGGCAGAATTTGGTGTCAGTCGCTCAGATTGGAAGAGCAGGCCTAGACTCGTCATTTTGCACTGCATTCAACAATCACATGGGGGAGACGTCCATCGTAGAAGAGAGACAGAGAAACCAGTTTCTCCACCGACAGGAGCTTCAATGGGCCAGAATGCAATGTAGCCACACGACATGTGTTTTGAGTCAAGAGACAAGAGTCTTGTTTTTCTCGACTGGCAGACCTCTCGCTTCACTAGTCACTATCACTCTCTCCACCAACAAGGGTATAACCCACAGCTGAAGAGAGAAAAATCACACCTCTTCTCTGGAGGTTGTCCAAAGGCATTCTGGGAAACGTAGGCTATCTGAAGCAGGAGTAGGCGAGGGCAGGTTGAAGGGAGAAATTACACTTTCACACCATCACAAAATAACTCCTGCAAGGCATCACATATTGACGATATTTAACCCATTGATACCTGATGCAGCATTTGTGTGTGTATCCCTTTAAGACCGCGTTAACGCGGTTCGCGGTCTTAAAGGGATACGCACACAAATGAGGGATATACACGCAAATGCTGCATCAGGTATCAATGGGTTAACAGTCTAGTATTTGAGGGTGGAACTTCCCTTTAATACTATGTTGTGCTCTCTCTCTCTCTCTCTGTCTCTCTCTCTCTGTCTCTCTCTCTCTCTCTCTCTCTCTCTCTCTCTCTCTCTCTCTCTCTCTCTCTCTCTCTCTCTCTCAGAGTCGTCCATGTATCTACCTGTGACTGTTGCCAGGACCAAACACCGCAGATCTCTCAACCTACTTGAAGTTCCCCATCCTCAGCAGGCCTCACACAAAAAGCAGCACAAGGTTGGCACAACACATCGCCGCACAAGCAACCTTGTTTCAACGTGGACTAAATAGCTCTGTATCTGTTACGTTGTAAGAGACTTAAGCATTTAGCCCTGCTTTTCTCTGATGCTTAAATTGTGTCACTGACTCTTACCTTCCCTCACACAAGTGTCACAGTGGTGCTGATCTGCACCTGCCTCGAGACGCGCAGGGCAACACAGACTTTGCCGGGCTGGTGAGGCAGCTGAGAGAGTGCCCCACTCTGCAGGACCAGGCAGACATCCTCTACATCCTGTACAGTATGAAGTATGCACACGGACGCACACACACACACACACACACACACACACGCGCGCGCACACACACACACACACACACACATAGTGTACCTCTTGGCACTCTAAGGCAGCGGTCACACTGGTCCATCAGAAAGCAGACAGAATGAGGCCATTTACACCTGGCATTAACATGCGTTTTGGGTGAACAGATTGCAATCCTTCTTCAATGTGTTTTGGGGGTGTTTACACCTGTACTTTCAAGTGATAAAAGACAATCTGATTGCAATCTGATCACCAAAAACGCATGTTAATGCCAGGTGTAAATGGCCTCAATGATTGATATATGATTGATTTTTGCCTGGTGGCCCGTTTGCAATGTCAACATGGTGGGCGTGGCAAAGTACAATAACGATGCTACTTCATAGAAAAACATAATTAACAGACTATACAGTTGCATAAGAAACGGACCTGGAAAACCTAAAACCATCCCAGTGTTAAACAGACCTGTCTTTATGGAAACTCAATGAAAATCAATTCAAATGAACATACAGGGACAGACAGTGTGGCCGCCACCAATCTGGTGGTGATTTAAAATAAATTGTTGTAATAATAACTGAGTGTTCTGTGCTGTCTACTGCTGAGCAGAGGAGCTGATTGGCTGGTTGAGGTGTGGGGCCCGGGCCAGGGCGGGGCTAGTGTGTACTCTCTGCTGGAGGAGCTGTATGTGCAGGCCGGAGCCTGTAAGGAGTGGGGCCTCATCAGATACATCTCTGGGATACTGCGCAAGAGAGTGGAGGTCCTGGCTGAGGTCAGTTTGTGCCATTTTCAGTGTAACAGTTTTCAAGGAGCTGTCCATCAGCAAGGCGTTTAATGTCGTCGTTTTTTAACAGTGTAATGATTTGGGCCGGCCCACTTGCAATACCTCCCTGGCCCACCAGAGGGCCGCGGCCCACAGGTTGAGAGTCGCTGATCTACAAAATGTCAACGTTCAGAAAAGTGTTATTTGATCTCCACACACTATGTAACCCACAGGCCTGACTTAGCCCTAAACCTAAATGTAAACCTAGCTCAGACTAGGGCTGGGTATTGGCAAGGAGCTCACGATATGATAGGCAGTTAGTTTAAAATGAGCAGCATGCCCTTATACAGTAATTTACTGAAAATTAAATTAGCTGTGTACCACCCAGGTAGTGTAATAATATGTACATCACTTTATGTTGATAATTTAGTGGACAAACTGAGTCAAAACTACTGAGTTTTGAGTTGCTGTTACTGAACGTACTGAAATAAAAAGTATTTGTATTGTGTCACTGAACACACGGCTGTGCAAAAAATCAATATGACGATATATCACGATATTTTTCTGAAATATCGATACAGTATTGTGGGGGGAAAATATTGCGATATATTGCTGTATCGATTTTATTGCACAGCCCTAGCTCAGACACTGAATATTCTAGAGACAAATGTTCTCACAATTATGAATATCAGTTCGACTTTTGAGTGTTATTGTCACTTGATAGGAAGTTGTGTATATCAACACTGGACTGTATAAAGTGTGACTTATTGTTTTTACTTGTTTTTTATTGTTATTCCACAGGCCTGCACAGATCTTATCTCCCATAATAAGCAGCTGACAGTGGGTCTACCTCCTGAACCCAGGGAAAGAGTTATCACAGCGTAAGTTATCTGGTAGACAGCCACACCAGTAAAAAACTGGTGTGACTGTAGTGAATTAAGGTTTAGGCTTAGTTGAAATAATGATTGGAGAGTAAACCGAGTCTTCCTCCTTCCTGTCTCTGTCCAGTCCGCTTCCTCCCGAGGAGCTGAACACTCTGATCTATGAAGCCAGTGGTCAGGACATCAGTATAGCTGTACTCACTCAGGTACAACTTCAAAGTCAACTATAGGGCTTCTTCAAGATCTCTTGAAGGCACTGATCTTAATGGCATTAACTGTGTGTGTGTGTGTGTGTGTGTGTGTGTGTGTGTGTGTGTGTGTGTGTGTGTGTGTGTGTGTGTGTGTGTGTGTGTGTGTGTGTGTGTGTGTGTGTGTGTGTTGGTCATAGGAAATCATGGTCTATCTAGCTATGTACGTGCGCTCACAGCCTGCTCTGTTTGGGGACATGCTCAGACTCAGGATAGGACTCATCATGCAAGTGATGGCCACTGAGCTGGCTCGCAGCCTACACTGCTCTGGTAGGAAGCACACACACACGCACACACACACAGACGCACACACACACACACACACACAGACACACACACACACACAGACGCACACACACACACACACACACACACACAGACGCACACACACACACACACACACACACACACACACACAGACGCACACACACACACATGTGTGTGTGTGTGTGTGTGTGTGTGTGTGTGTGTGTGTGTGTGTGTGTGTGTGTGTGTGTGTGTGTGTGTGTGTGTGTGTGTGTGTGTGTTGGTCATAGGAAATCATGGTCTATCTAGCTATGTACGTGCGCTCACAGCCTGCTCTGTTTGGGGACATGCTCAGACTCAGGATAGGACTCATCATGCAAGTGATGGCCACTGAGCTGGCTCGCAGCCTACACTGCTCTGGTAGGAAGCACACACACACGCACACACACACAGACGCACACACACACACACACACACAGACACACACACACACACAGACGCACACACACACACACACACACACACACAGACGCACACACACACACACACACACACACACACACACACAGACGCACACACACACACACACACACAGACGCACACACACACACAGACGCACACCCACACACACACACACACACACACACACACACACACAGACGCACACCCACACACACACACACACACACACACACACACAGACGCACACACACACACACACAGACGCACACACACACACACACACACACACACACACACACACACACACACACAGACGCACACACACACACACACACACACACACACACACACACACAGACGCACACACACACACACACACACACACACACACACACACAGACGCACACACACACACACACACACACACACACACACAGACGCACACACACACACACACACACACACACACACACACACACACAGACGCACACACACACACACACACACACACACACACACACACACAGACACACACACACACACACACACACACTACACACACACACAGAAAAGGACCCTCTACAATAGGAATGGAAATGTGTGTCATACTTGTGTAGGTGAGGAGGCCTCTGAGAGCCTGATGAGCCTGAGTCCGTCCGACATGAAGAACCTGCTGCATCACATCCTCAGTGGCAAAGAGTTTGGAGTGGAGAAAAGCAGTGAGTCTCTTCCCAATTGTTTTCAGTTTGGGTACCACTGGTATAGAGGGATGGAGAGAGAGTGAGACGAGGAATGAGGTAGGATGAGACAGGTCAGAATGAGGTAGGATGAGACAGGTCAGAATGAGGTAGGATGAGACAGGTCAGAATGAGGTAGGATGAGACAGGTCAGAATGAGGTGAAGGCCGATAGAGCCAATGAGAGAGATGAAACGGATAAATTGATGGACAAGGAAGTGGGGAAAAGGTGAAAGGATGATTTGACAGCATGATCATGTTTGTCTCTCCATGCATCAGTGCGCCCCGTCCAGTCAGCAACCAGCAGCCCTGCCATCTCCATCCATGAGCTCGGCCACACTGGAGCCACCAAGACGGAACGCACAGGACTACGCAAGCTGAAGAGCCAGATGAAGCAGGTGACGAGCTCACAGCATCAAACAGATGTACCATCAGAAACTGAAAACCTGTATAAATATGGAATGCTGTGGCGCGTGCTTTGCTATTATTGATCTATCAATCACCCTGTAGTTTTTCTCAGAATAACGCTCTCCTTGGTTCTGATTGCAGCTGGATGACTCTCGGCCGCTGAGTGTGGGTTGGGTTTGATAACGTCTGTGGGCATGTTCTCGTCTCTAACCGCTAAACAACAGAGTCGCTGGCTAAACCCTATTCATAAACCACATGCTGCCTCTATCACATTTTGACATATTCGTGAGCTAGATGATCACAATGTGAATTGAGATCTTCATTAAGCCGCTTTCACGAATAGACCCTTTTCACGGGGGCCATTTTGTGTCGAAAAGACAGGGTAAACACAGGTGCAAGCAAATAAATGAATGATGAAATAATCATTCATTCATTCATTCACAGGTGCAAGCAAAACACTAACGAGGGTTTCCCTCATTAGTGTTTTGGTTGCACCTGTGTTTTCCCTTAGCCTGGTAAACCAGCCGGTCACCTGAACTCACATTTCATTTGGTTCTTCGTTCCCGTCTGGCCTGAAGCCTTCTCAACAGTCTTAGCAGTGGGCTAGGGTTTTTATTGTTTTTTATTGTTGGGCGGGTGTACTTGCCTTGACAGACAACTCCTTCAGCCAATCAGCGTTGGATCCAGTCAAACCCAAATCCACGCGGGAGAATGGCAAAAACATTTTCCGCCCAGAAACTGCGCTGTTGCGGCGATACTCCTGTACTTGTTTAATTGTTGTCATTGAGTCTATTTCTGCAATAACTGCACTTTATGGCTGTTTAAACTCGTCAAACGTTGGCATTACTTCTCGAGGCAGACAGGCAAGGAGGCAGCCATTACTGTTTTGCTAGCGACGTTCCTGATTGGCCGGTTACGATGTCAACTACGAGGCGGGTCGCTGATTGGCTCGTCCGCTTTGCAGTTTCTGCAGAAAGCCCTCCCAGAGTTGAGGCCAGACGGTCTGGTAGAACAAAATGAAATGTGAGCTCACGTGACCGGCTGGTTTACCAGGCTAGTTTTCCCTGCTTTTTCGACACAAAATGGCCCCCGTGAAAAGGGTCTATCCATCCCTCTCACAGCGCTTTATCATTTCAGCATGGTGGCATCATTTGTTTGTTGAATGGTCTTGTTCGTAATTATTTCCAAGAGTCTTTCTTCCACATCAGGTGCCTGTTGTACTGTTGACTTACATTGTTCATTTCATAGACCAAACATTTATGAATCAAATGTGCTGTGATATCATCTGGAGTCTAGTGTGAGAATGAGATGCCGTCTCAAACTCACTCATGAATTGAAGTACGATTCCTGTCATCTGTCATCCATGTCCATCTGTAGATCTTTGGTGGAGGTCTTTCCACCGGTAGCAACGTCACCTCTCCCCGCTCGACGGTAAACATTTCACCCTACAGCACATCTGCTTCAGTTCAACTTTTGTTTGCCTCGGCCTACCTAAAGTAGCCGTAGTTATTAGATATTGATTATAGACATCCTAAAGGCATTCTCCATTCATATTTCATATTTCATGTTGGTCCAATAGGCAGCACGTGTCTTAATGTGTCGGCTTAATTAAAGGAGATTTATTTTTATTTATTTTTTACTAACTGGACCTTATTTTCACCTTAGTTGATCTTAAATCGTATCTATTTGAGGCGGGCTAACGTTATATTGATTACAATATAACGTATTTATAACGGGGGCCATACAACAGGAGCTTCTACTGTATCTCTACCAATGAGACACACAGAGACAGGCTGAACACGCTGCAGGAAGCTAAATACACTGTTCATTTTCTCATTGTCTCTAAGATAGAATAAGCATATGAGCCACTGTGTGGCAGAAAATAAGCTATTTATAGGATGTAAATGCAGTGCACAGTTACCACATGGCCATGTGGCCTCTGTTCCAGGCCATTCTAACTCTATACTGCATTATTTTCAGACATTTCTGTTCTGGGTTACTAGTATAAGATCAACTAAGCTGAAAAAAAACAGAATTCTCCTTTAACTATATTGCATTGCCAAGTGTGCTATTAGCTATAGCATGATGTTGATGTTCTTGCATGTTGGTTGCATGGACTGTATGACTGCATCAGTGTTAGAAGAGCCATGTTTCATGTGTGTGGGAGAGAGAGAGACACACAGAGAGTGAAAGAGAGTCAACACTTACAGATCCTTTCCAAAAAATTAGAATATCATGGAAAAGTTGTTTTTTTCCATAATTCCTTTCAAAAAGTGAAACTTTCATAGATTATAGATTCATTACACACAAAGTGAAATATTTCTAGCTTATATTTGTTTCATTTTTGTTTCATTTCAGATGTATGAAAATACACCCTAACCCTAACCCTAAAAAGTATTAAAAATATAATATTTGTTTCATTTTTCATAATTTTGGCCTACAGCTTCAGAAAACCCCCAAAACAGTATTTCAAGAATTTTGAATGGTGTGAAGAAAATCAGCAGTTACTTCTCAGTTATGACTGACTCCAGCCTCAGTCCACTCCCTCTGAATCTCTGCCAAATTTTTTTAATCGTCTTTGCTTGACAATCCGCTGAAGCCCACGTTCATCCATGGTATTTCCATGATATTCAAAATTTTTGGAAAGGATCTGTATATAACTTGTTGTCCTCCATCCACAGCGTTGTAGCAGTCCCTCCACCCCTAGCGGGATCCTGTCTCCGGTGGGCACTGGTCCAGGTGACGGACAGCTGCACTGGGAGGAGAGGCAGGGTCAGTGGCTGAGGAGGCGCAGGCTGGACGGGGCGATCAACAGAGTGCCGATGGGTTTCTACCAGAAGGTCTGGAAGATCCTCCAGAAGTGCCACGGCCTGTCCATCGATGGCTACGTCTTGCCCTCCTCTACCACTCGAGAGGTAGAAGAAGCCTCCGATCTGAGCGAGATCTAGAACTGAGAGGCATTCGTTTTCTCTTGGTTCACTGTCGTACGTCTCTACAGTCCGATGAGCTGGCTTTAGGGCTTCATGGGTGTGTTGACTTCTGTTTGTGCACTGCAGATGACAGAGGGAGAGATCAAGTTTGCCGTCCAAGTGGAGTCGGTGCTGAACCACGTCCCTCAACCAGAATACCGGCAGCTACTGGTGGAGACTGTGATGGTTCTGGGCCTGGTTGCCGATGTGGATGTGGACAACATTGGCGGCATCATCCACGTAGACCGCATCCTACACATGGCCAATGAGCTCTTCCTCACTGACCAGGTACTACCACCTTCTGCACTGCGTCGACATTAATATAACACAATAGAGAGGCAAAGTGAACGTCACTTCCTGCTTCATCAGCACTGTACCAGAGATTTCCATCCGCCATTTATTTTCCCATAGACATTTCGTAAAATGCGTATAATTTTTTTTTACTAGGTCAAACCAAACGGTTCAGATATATTTAGAATTGGGAGACCATAGAACTCAGACCAAACTTAGGACTTCATGGGTGTGTTGACTTGTGTTTGTGCACTGCAGATGACAGAGCAAAACTCAGACCAAAACTTAAAAAACAACATCGAAAAAATATTTTCTTTAAATCCACCGTTTTTTTTGTCAGAGTGAAATGTTATGTGGTCTCTACTGTTTCTAAATATATCTGAACCGTTTGGTTTTACCAAGTAAAACAATTTTTATAAGCATTTTACGAAATGCCTATGGGAAAATAAATGGCGGATGAAAATCTCTGGTAGAGTGCTGAAGCAGGAAGTGACGTTCCACTTTGGCTCTCTGGACAGGGGCATTTATTTTGCACATAAACTGCCATCACTTACTTTGACCTCTCCATCCCCAGAAATCCCACAGTGCTAATGACTATTTTCTGGAGAGGGACCCAGCCACCGGCATCTGCAACTTCTTCTTTGACAGCGCCCCTAGTGGCAGCTATGGCACCATGACCTATCTGTCCAAAGCTGTGGTCACGTACATCCAAGACTTCCTACCGAGTTCCAGCTGCCTGATGCAGTGAAGGCTCGGACCAGCAGGTGTCACTGTTCCTGACAGATGTTGTAGCATGACATGTAGGTCAAATCTGAAGAGATGCGTTGTGTAACCGAAGGATCCACTGACCAGAGGCAGCAAAGCTTCTTATTATCGGCTCATATAATTAACATGGTGCTTGTTTAATTAACTTCATAATGAGTATTTGATTCAATGAATGCTATAGCTCTAATATATTGAGGTAACGCATCGCCTTGGCAGCTGATTGCAAACCACTATTTTATTTAATTTGTGACCCTATTTATTACTTTTAACATGCTGCTCAAATACGATATAGTTACAGCCAATAACTAACATGCATAGCATGAATATATCTTACCAAGACAGCAGGTATGTTTGCACTCTTAGTCTTGTATGTGTGAGGATTTAGCCTCAATTACATGAGCAGTTAACTGTCCTATGATTGGATATGCCTATCTGTTTTTGTGACCAAGTGTTTTTAAATCCTAATTTTGCGGAATGCCACAGGAGATTGTGTTTGTCTGTGCTATGTTGTTTGTATTGTACATTGAGTGAAAAATAATCTGAAAATGTGTCCATCTGTCTTCATACAGTATGAATGTGACACCTCTGGTATGTCTTGTACGTATTTACTGACGCCCACGTCGTTACCATAGCAACCCATGCACTTGAAAATCAGATTTGTGGCAGTGCAGACCAAGCCCCCAGGAATAGCGCTGGGCTGTGAAGCCATTTGAACATGGTGGCGAAGCTCTGTATTGCAAGTCATGTGACGCCATGCAGCCCAGAAAGGAAAATTCCCATCCACTTGCATGGGAACCCCGGCAGCTGTTAAACCCAGGGGAATATTTTTCGGGTGTCACTCAAAGTATAAAACGACTCTTTTAATGATCAAATAATTGTTTATGGAGCATTTTTTCTTCAGAAGCCACTAAGAGCCGTATACGGTTGTATTTTCTTCATCTACATCTACATCCATGGGTGGGAGGGGTGGGAGACGTCATGGAACACATGCGCACTTCGCCTTGGGCCGCATGGTCAGGAAGTAAAACCAGGAAGAAAAACCCCCCATGATGGCTTCATGCTCCAGTGAGCAGCCTCCGTCCGAATGCATGGGTGGGGGTGGCTCATCCCCTATCCAGTTATTTTAATACATCTGTGGTGCAGACACACTCCCAAATCAGATTTGGGAAACCAATCAAGGTAATCATGATCAATGACTTTATCAGCAAATCAGATTTGCCTGTAATGTGAACACGGCCTTTGAATCTGGCCTGGGATCTGTGTCACATGTCATTCCCCTCTCTTTCCTGACTATCAGCTAGCCAAATCAAGTGAAGGCATAAAAGGGGAACATAGCCTCGTCCTCACAGTTTCTAGTTTGGCAAAAGTTGCCATTTTATCCTTGAACTCTTGCCCCACAACACGCCTGCGCACAGTGAAGCCCTGCAGGGCTTACGGGCGTAAAAAGCCTGAAGGATCTGCTTGACCTCAGCCTGTACGAGTGCTGCTGTTAGATGACCGCTTAGGTCACATGACCATTATGAATTTAACTATGTCTTAGGTCACATGACCATATGAACTAAACTGTGTCTCAGGAAGACGACAGGTGTACGGCTCTAAGACACTTTAAAGTAAACTAAGCATATGAGCTCAAAGGTAAGAAGGCCTGAGAGATCATGAGAAGGTCAGCTGTTCCATTAGCTGAAGAAGTCTTGTCGTGTTTGTCCAGACAATCTCCCTTAGACACACACCTGTATTGCACCATATGGATAGATAGATAGATAGATAGATATATCTTTATTTTTGTGTCACTCCTCAACAAACAAATATGGTATAAAAAACAGCAAAAAGTGCATTAAAAAGTTGGGGACCACTCACATGGAGTTGTGAGACACAATACAATTCAAAACAATAAAAGATAAAAACATACATACAAGTACTATTACACAGAAAATACAGTTGGCAATACAATTATGTAAAAGGAAGGGGCAGTTTATTGGGCGGTGCTCATGAAGGCTACTCTTCTTTTTAGGATGAGGTGGCAGGCCTTGGCACATTCATTTATACCGTGTTCACCAGCTAAAATTTTACGCAATTTATTTATGTCATCAAGGTCATTAAAATTCTCATAGTGTTTTGATAGAAAAATAAAAAGATCAGCGCGAATGTCGTTGTAAAGTGGATGGATGTGTGTGTGTGTGCGCGCGTGCACATAGAGGCACAGTGACAAGTCCAGACAGATGTGGGATCAGTGTGAGCTATGCACACAGTATCACACCCTGGTCTCATTCAACTGCTGCAGCCTACAGCTTCAGTAATACCACAAATACAACGATCCAGAAGTTTGGCCCTCCTTCATACAATCAATCAATCAATCAATCAATCAATCAATCAATCAATCAATCAATCAATCAATCAATCAATCTTTATTAGCAGACACAAGGTCCAATAAAAACACAGTAAAAAAAAAAAAACACCACATCAAACAATTAAACAATTAACATCAGCAGATCAAAAAAGACTACAATAAGAGCCTGTACCAATGAGCCCAAGTGCTGGACTGATACTTAATTGCACTAAAACTGGGCTGAGTCAGAAGCAAGATTATGATATTCTGAGAAACATTCAGACGACAAATAAATGTATAGGTCAGGTTTCTCAGTAGGGCATGAAAGGTATTGACCCCTACACCACAAAACATTTCACTGGCACTACAACACCTTGGCCTCCCAAGCAGTATTCTCATACAGTCATTGTAGGCCACCTGCAGTTTCTGAATGCTAGCCTGCTTAAACTTGACCCACAAGGGGGCAGTATAAAGCGATGTACAATAGGCTTTGAACAGGGTTATCTTAATCTCTTCAGAGCAGAAATAAAACTTCTTTCTCAGCATATTTGCTTGTGCATACAACATACGTCGCTGTCTATACATGTCATCGTCATCACTCATATATGATCATTAATGATGTGGCCCAGATATTTTAGTACTGCTACACACATCCAGCACATACAGTCACTATGAATTAAAAACAACAACATAACAATACAACAATTTAGGTCTATTAATATACCAGATGTGTAGTTTTGAATGCAATAGCTTTAAACTGTCAAATGACAGTGACATGGTAGTAGCTAGCCTAGGTAAGATTAAGAGATTTGACATCACAGAAAGCATCCATTGCTATTTTTTTTTTAAATAGCCTACTATTAATTAAAAAAATTTTAAAGGGACAATCTCAATGGCCAAGGGCCAGCGTGCTCTCCTTAAGTCCGCCCGGGTTGGTAAGTAGTGTGGTTACACACCACACCACCTCCCCGTGTCGCTGGCCAGGGGGGAATCGAACCCGGGGCGGTAGTCGAGTCTCTTTATATCAAAGTCGAACACGCTAACCAGTCGGCCAAGGAGACAGTCCCGATATTTGTTATTCTTACCCCTGTGCCATTATCACACAGATCACCACCACCTAACCTTCCTTCCGTCGCTGTCCATTCAATGAACAAACGAAGTGCAGACAATTTATAATAGACCACATGAATGTTGTGACAAAAGTTCACAAAACTAACAGATAGCAAGAAGTCCTCTCGCAAACTGCTTCAAGGATGGGCGGGTTTACAGAAAGTGACCACGCCCATTTATTTGACAGAAAGGGAGGGGGGGGGGGCATGGGGGGAGACAGGTGAGGTAGTCTATCCCAGAGCCATGGCCTAGCCGATTTAATTAGCGTTTGTAAATGAGGCATTGGATAAAAACTTCAAAGCTGCTTCAACCCACGAGGACTTGAAAACATAACCGTTAACCTACTGAAGAAACTGCAGGTAGCCTACTGTAGTAGGCTACAGAGTTCATAGATAGGCTACATGATGTCCTTCTGATTTGTTGAAAAGGGCAAATTAAAGCTGAGTGACCCAGCATTCATTATTTTTGGCCCATTATGTTTGTTAGCTAAGAGACTCTCTAGTTTGAGTTAGTATGGCCGTTAGAGAGTTTTCTACCAAAATTGTATTACGTAGCTTTTTTCTCCCTTCCACCACCTCAGCCCCATAAACAACTGACACCCACACTTCCATTTGGCACAAGTCGACATGCTGTCCTCCTGCAAAATTTGTTCATTTCATTCAGTGTTTAGGAGATTGATGCTCCCAGAGACCAGACCAGCATGTGTGTGTATTAGTTTTCTAATTCAATTAAGTACTACGTGAACTTATATTGTCTTCTGTGTATACATTAAGCATAGTGTCATGAACTTATATTGTCTTCTGTGTATACATTAAGCATAGTGTCATTAAACGTCAGTTATTTTATTAGAAAGCCACCACCAATATTTGTAGTTTTCATGTGACACAAATGGGTGTGAAAAATAAAAATGAAATAAGACTAGAATTCCTAATCTCACCTGCTGTGCGGGCTTGCAGCCACTGCATGTCGCATACGCAGCTTGCCCGCTACGCGGCCTCGCCTATCATCACTGATGACATCATCACTGAACTTATCCTCAGCCAGGAAGGATGGCATCACTGATGACATCACATCATTAGGTAATTAGGGCAATCACCTAATTAAAAAATCTGGCTCCATCAGGACCTGATATATATGTGTGTGTGTGTGTGTGTGTGTGTGTGTGTGTGTGTGTGTGTGTGTGTGTGTGTGTGTGTGTGTAGCCTATGTATAGGCTATGTGTATATATATATATATATATATATATATAGAGAGAGAGAGAGGTAGATAGATATAGATATGTAAGATATGTATGTATATATTTATTTATTATGAATTGCTGGTGCTATCACTTTAAGAGGTCGCAGGTTTGTGACGTCAATACTGCGCCAGCAGAGACCGTTTTCTTTCCATTTTCTTCTTTCCATGGCAGAGACAGAAGAGGCTTGATTTGAATGCTCCTGTACGTAATCTCTCATTTATTTATCATGGTTTGTAGACGGGTTTTCTGTGTTTATATCTATATTTACAGCCTATGGTTTATATGGAGAAAAAGGTGGCATTCTGGTGACAAGATACCAGGGCAGACACAGAATCTCTAGATGCAGCTATGTGGCTCTTTTACAAGGCGCTCGGAGGAGAGTCAGGAGAGTGTACAGAGTAGACCTTTCTGTATTGTTGTATTGATTTGTAACTACAGGTATGTGCACTCTGTTCCTTTGTTTCAACTCCAGCTGACTTCCTGTAGCACTGTTTGCTAGTACAATTCCAAACTGTTCAGCAACACCATTCCATGAAAACCGTCTATAACGTTACTGTGACATTTAGCATGTTTCTAATTCATATTATATAACGTTAATAAAATGCATTGAGCATTTAATGTTATTTTATTTATTTTCACAGTCTTATCGAAAAGCACTTTTGCTGTTAATATCAGTCAAATATGCTATGCAACATGTAAATTAACAGTCCGCACTATGCTGCTATCTGAGAGGAGAGGCTTGAGGACCCGTGTGTATGGAGGCTGCATGTTAAATACCTTTTTGTATTGTTTCATTGCTTTGTGTACAGACAACCACCATCCAGTCTTCAGTAGAAGAACAACCAGTAGCTGTGAAGTTCTTGTCACTGTGTGAAAATGTCTAAAGTCCAAATGCTGAGACCGTTGATCAACCAGCGACTAACTGCGGCTGTTGAAGAGATATTTGGGCTATTTGAAAGAATGGTAGCAGAGTATGAGGAGGAAGCTTCTCGTTCAAAAGAGCGACAAATAAAGCTGCTGGACGCTGTTTTAAATCCTGAAGTGCGCTTACACAGGCTCCAGGAGCTGCTGGACAGTGATGAAGAGGAGCTGCTGGTCAGTGATGAAGAGGTCCCCCCAGAGCAGGACTGGAGCCCCAGTCTGGACGAGGAGGACCTAGAGCCCCCAGACATTAAGGAGGAACAGGGGGAAATTGAGATCAGTCAGGAAGGAGAGCAGCTTCAAGGACCTGAGAAGGCTGATTGGTCTTATATTTTAAGGCCTTTGGAGCCCCCCAGCCTAAGATTTTCTTGTACAACCGGAGTGACAATAAACAATATAGAAACAATAACAGAGTTCCCATCCATTCCTGTTCATGTGAAGAGTGAAGACGAGGAAGAGAAACCTGTAGTCCTCACAGCTTCATCAAAGGCAAACGGAGGAGAACAGTCCTCACAGCTTCGTCAAAGGCAAACAGAAGAGAACAGAGAGGCAGAGCCTCTAGCCAGCAGCTCAAAATGGATGAAAACAAAAAGAAGAAAAAGGAAGAGGTGTAAGAAACAATTTCAGTGCTCAGTTTGTGGTAAAAGTTTTGGTCAGAATTCACACTTGAAAGCACACATGAGAATCCACACAGGAGAGAAACCATTTAGTTGTTTGCTCTGTGGAAAATGTTTTACTCAAAAAGGACAATTGAAGTCACACATGGTAGTCCACACGGAAAAACCATTTAATTGTTCAGTCTGTGGTCAAAGATTTTGTCATGATGCCTACTTGAAGTTGCACATGAGAATCCACACAGGAGAGAAACCATTTAATTGTTCAGTCTGTGGTAAAGGTTTTGGTCATGATGCATACTTGAAGGCACACATGAGAATCCACACAGAAGAGAAACCATTTAGTTGTTTTCTCTGTGGTAAATGTTTTACTCAAAAAGGACAATTGAAGTCACACATGGTAGTCCACACGGATGAAAAACCATTTAATTGTTCAATCTGTGGTAAAAGATTTGGTCATTATGCCCACTTGAAGGCACACATGAGAATCCACACAGAAGAGAAACCATTTAGTTGTTTGCTCTGTGGTAAATGTTTTACTCAGAAAGTACACATGCAGGGACACATGAGAGTCCACACAGGAGAAAAAGTTACCTTATAGGCACAAGTGTGGTATATGATGTATACAACCTTGTAGTGTGTGTAGACCACGTGGTTCTCAAACCCTTTTCATGTCAAAGACCCCTAAATTGACACAAATTAGACAATGAACCTCCAGTTGATAAGATTTGATCCCTGGGTCCCCTATCTGATGTGATTTTTGCTTTTAGATGTTCTACTGTATCTCTCCCGGTGCTGGAAGATAGTCTGGTAAGTGAGACTATTATGTTCTATTACACAAAGGGAATGAAACCCATGACCAATTAGTTCTACTTTCTGTCATTGCCTATTTAACTTAGCCTGTAAATTTCATGTACATTCAATGTAAACTCTTATTTAACTCCGACTGTAAATTCATGTAAATCCACTGCCTATTTAACGTCTATTTAACTCAGTCTGTAAATCTCATGTAAATCCAATGTAAACTCATATTTATCATCCACAGAACACTTCACCACTCATGTACATATTGTATACATTTACTCGATTTGATTGGCTCGTGCTATCATAGCTGCTGACTGCACTATCTGTCAGATCCGCGTGATTTCTATTCGCACATAGGTTACGCAACAACCACGCCCTGTGCCCGCCTACGCAGCAGTCAAGCGCCGGGATTGGCCAGGCGCCCATGCTCACTGTGAGACTGACAAGGTGAAGGCCACAACAGACTCGTCCGCCTCGTATAAAGCTTAATAACAACTGATTCACTTGGACTTGTCTATTCATAGTATTCCCATGATGTCACATGCATTTCCCACCAATATGGCACTTTACACTACACACAGCTCATTGGCTGTGTGTGTAATTAGATTGTAATCACCTGTTAATTGATTACAATCAGACCAAGATGTCTGTGTGGTGATGTCACAGAATACTATCAATAAACCACTGGTCTACTTGTTGCTGTGAGTTTTGTATTGTTGTGCTAACATTCTGGTATGATAAACATGGACCTGGAACCATTCTGCCTATGTTTGAATCTGGTTTTCTATTTTGACACTTCTGAGCACTCAGTGCAGACTCAGAGTAGTTAACTGTTTCTTTAATGATTAATACATGTCAGTTCGTGAATATATTAGTTAATCATTAGATAGTTGCTGATTAGTCGGTCAATTCCTGAATAGAGTGGTTAATGATTAGTAAATGTGAAAATAATATTAATAATTGAAAAAAATATATATACCCCCCCCCCCCATATCAATTGGGTTAGGGTATGGTCGTGGTTAAGAAAACCCTAATCTTAACCACATCTATTTGACTTGCTGAATGTTCTGCGTGTTTGCGCTGGGCTGTAGTCCAGTGGTGAAAGACCATGCCTTCCAACCCAAAGGTTTGTGGTTTGAATCCCGGTACGGACACTAAAACCTTTTCAAGTCTTTCATTGGGAAAGCCATAACAAAACTGGCTAGAGATCCATTGTAAGTTACTTAGGCTGATGGTCTAGGGGTTAAGGCGGTCACCTTAACAATCCAGAAGTGCAGGTTCGATTCCTGCAGGGGATTTGAAGTCGTCTCCCCACCCCTCCCTCCCCCCGCCATCCCCTGGCCTCCCTCCTTCACCCTGTTCTTCCCTCTGGCATCTCCTGGGCCCCGTTCCAATACCCATACTTCCATACTATTTAGTAGGCAAAAAAAGAATTAGTATGTCCCAATACATAGTATGTCAGATGCAGTATGCCAAGAGTACCAGGATGTTGTACTACATCAGCTCCTATTTCGGAGTATGCATCGATGCATGCTTTGTCAGCCAATCTTCCCCACAATCCTTTGCGCAGCAGGAAGTTACATCTTCTTCTTCTTCTTCTAATGTTTTATGGCGGTTGGCAAACAACTTTTTGTGCATTACCGCCACCTACTGGAGTTACGTCGCACTGACTGAGCTGCGTGTTCATGAATGAGATAATTAACTTTAAGAAAGCCTTGAAATATGTTAAAACCAAACAAGCATGGAGTGTGTACCAAAACATGCATATCTTGATTCCTGTTTAGAACTCTGACTTAATGTTTTTGCTTTATTTATTTTATTTTGTTTATTTGATTGTCTGTTCCAATTTTGTAAATGTTTAGTCTGAATTTTTTGTATAATGTACTGTTTGTTACTGCCAGACTTTGTTTATTGAAAAAAAAAACTCAAATGTGGCGCTGCGGACGTCGGCGGAAGTGAGCAAGAGGTCGGAGTTCAGGAAGCTCACGTGACGACAGATGTAGTGTGTCCCAATAGTATGCATTTTGCATGCATGCTGCACACTACAATCCATACTATGTGAGGGCAGCGGCAGTACATACTACAAGAAAGAAGTACAAGTATGGGTATTGGAACGCAGCCCTGGCCTCCTTCCTTCACCCTGCTCTTCCTCTGCCATCTCCTGGCCCCCCTCCCCCCACCCTCATCCCCTCCCCCCCTCCCTCCTCTGCCATCTCCTGGTCTCCTTCCTTCACCGTGTTCTCACTCAACCACTCTCACCATCTCTGCAGGGACTGTGCCTGCTCCCCTCTCTCCTCTGCAGGCTCAGTCCCTGCGGAGATGGTAGAGTGGTTGAGTGCGAACAGGGTGAGAGGAAGGAGGCCGGGAGATACATAGATAGATGGCAGAGGAGGGCATTTTGTTGGAGGACAGGAAGGGAGACAGGAGGGAGTTAGAAGGAAGGGCTGGGATGGTTGGAGGGGAGGACGGAGGGGACTTCCCCCTTGTCCTCTCTCCTCTCCGCCTTGTCCTCTCTCCTCTCCTGCCTTGTCCGACCGACTCCCTCAGGAGGCCTTGCCTTGTCCTCTCTCTCCTGCCTTGTCCTCTCTCCTGCCTCTCTCTCCCTGTCCTCTCTCTCTCCTGCCTTGTCCTCTCTCCTGCCTTGAAGTCCTCTCTCTCCTGCCTCTCTCTCCCTGTCCTCTCTCTCTCCTGCCTTCCTCTCTCCTGCTTTGAAGTCCTCTCTCTCCTGCCTTGAAGTCCTCTCTCTCCTGCCTTGTCCTCTCTCTCCTGCCTTGTCCTCTCTCTCCCGCCTTGTCTCTCACCCCCCACAATGGATCTCTAGGCAGTTTTGTTATGGCTTTCCCCAACAAACGACTCGAAATCCTCTCTCTCCTGCCTTGTCCTCTCTCCTGCCTCTCTCTCCCTGTCCTCTCTCTCTCCTGCCTTCCTCTCTCCTGCTTTGAAGTCCTCTCTCTCCTGCCTTGAAGTCCTCTCTCTCCTGCCTTGTCCTCTCTCTCCTGCCTTGTCCTCTCTCTCCCGCCTTGTCCTCTCTCTCACCCCCCACAATGGATCTCTAGGCAGTTTTGTTATGGCTTTCCCCAACAAACGACTCGAAAATAATAAACAGATCACTATTCAAAACTTGACAAGACAAAACTAAACCAAACACATACAGTAGGCTAAGCCCCTGCAAATGCGTCCAGTTACAGTATGTAGGCAGCAGTCCTGGTGCCTTCCCCTGTCAGAAGCAGGGACATGAATCCCCCATTGAAGGATGCAGCCCCTCCTATGCAGAGACAAACATAATTAGTTTTCAATTAACCACACAATACAACAAGAGTCCCCTTCAACACAACTATTATTACATTGACTTTCCCATACGTCATCATTTATAATGACTCCAAGTAGTTTAACCCCTCAAAAATTGGTTTTACAGTTTTTCACAATTGTTTAAACACATTAGACACAATGTGCACAACCTGAAACTGAACATGCAAAGGCATAATTCTACTGATAAAGCATTCATATAGTGTTTTCCATTCTGCACACCAGTGTTCAATGGGTGCTTAGAAATGTCTACTCATATGATGTATGTGTTTGTCATTTGAAAAGAAAATACCATTTAGTGAAGAGTTAACACTGTTTTGAGGGCAAAGTGTGCTTTTGCAAGAGAAGTGTAGGATTTTGCATTTTGTGTGTGAGTTTTGAGATTTGTGTTTCGGGTTTTGAGAAAGTGAGGTAGTCTATCAGGAAATGTGTTTAAGCAATTGTGAAAAACTGTAATCAATTAAACCCCCCTACTGAATCACACTTGGCATGTTCCACTGCTCCCCCCGTCTACAAGTGAGGTTGGACCATGGGTTGGACCCATCTGCCTCCGTTTCGCCTCCTCAGTCCAGACCAGGAAACTGAGAACTGAGAAGAGATGAGAAAACACACGGGGGTACAAACATTTTGCACAATGTTTCCCAATAAAGTCATTAGCTAATAAAATGTCTCTGTGTTGTTATTTAACTGTTTGAAGGGATTTTACAACGTGAGAGATTGCAGGATTACGTGGACACAGCACACGGAGTGTTAACTATCGCCCAGGCAGGAAGGCTTCCCCGCAGACAACAAATGTAAGAAATCGGCAATTAAAGTTTTTTTGGTACTGCCGAGCAAAAGGTAGGCAGGAAATCTACTGCTGCACTACCCGGGTGCCCAATTTCATGTCAACCGTGTGTACCGGTGTCAAAGTCACCAGACATGCCAATGAGAGCCAGTGGAGTGATGGAGACGTGGAGGGGGGAGGGAAGGCGGGGCCTGTTGGTCACAGAAATCCACCTGTAACCCGGGGCGCCTACCTTGTGCTTCTCTTAAGTAAAGAGTTTGAGTGGAGTCCCACCTCGTTCTTTTTGTTCTCCCCGACAAACAACGCGGCCACGTGGGCCGGCAGAACGTTCTCCAGCAGCAGGTGGTTCAGGTTCTCCCTGGTCTCGATCTCGTCCTGATCCGTGTGGTTCTTGTTCTTCAGCAGTAGGAAGCACGACTTGTTCTAGCAGAGAAAGACGGGTGGTGAGGATGAGGGAGGTGTTTTTTCTTCTTCTTCTAAAAAAAATATATATATATATATATAAAAGTATATATGAAGAGTTCATTTGCAAAAACAGGTATCTCCGTTTGGATTTTTTATTATTTTATTTTATATATTGATGTATTGATACTGTAATTCATTTATTTTTGGGAAATGTTTATTATCAATCATAACTACAACATATTCATCTGATAATTTCCACGTAAATCAACTCAATGTTTTCTATGTGCACTCCAGGGAGTATCAAACAGATGTTTGTTCATTTTAAGAATGGCGTTTACCTGTTTTTGCAAATGAACTCTTCATATATATATTATATATATACTTTTTTTTTTATATATATTTAGATATAGAGGTTGGAGAGGTTTGCACTCAATTTTAGAAATTATTTTGAGAAAACTTGTTATTTCAAGGCAAAATCACAAACTCCAGCATAGCATAAGACGCAAGAAGCTACTTGTTACATAGTCAAAGCCACATCACTGGCAGAAAAGCAGGTCTTACTCTAGGTAAAAGAGAGGAGGGTCATGAAGGAGGGATGTAAGAAAGGTTAGGAACCAAAGGTCACACATCTGCCATCCAGGTACTTGCGAGGCACCGTTAACTCTATAGGGATGCTATCAGTCTGTCTTTATGCCTGTGAGCAATACAAAGTTATTCATGTGTGTGTGTGTGTCTCTGAGAAATAAGGGATAAAAACGGGGAGGGAAATGGGGTGAGGAGCATTCTCCTTACCTGTTGTGAGATGATGAGCATAGTGACCAGGAACAGGGTGATATATATGCAGCTCATCACCTGGGGGTGTTTAACCAGGCCAAGCTCATTCAGGACAGATGCATCGTTAATGCTGTAGCACAAAGGGGAATTCATGGTTGGACCTCAGTTTCATTTGAAATGTTTCACCTATTCATACATGGTCATTTTAGGGATGCAGGAATAATTAGGGTTAATAATTGTAACATTGTTTGTTCGTTTGTCTCTGTGTCTTTGACCCTGGTTGTCTAATGATGTTGGTATCAAGGTATTTAAGATGATCATCATACTATGGTGGTCACTGTAAGTGGTTCTGATAAGATCTCACCACCTCTGAAATACTTCATGAGACTGAACTAGACGATGCATGAAATCTAAGTGACTAGAGTGAGTGACTAGTGTTAAATTATGACTCATATCCTGTAATGCATGAGCACCCCCTCCCCCCCCCTCACAGTACAATAAGACCATGTGACAGGATACAGGGTTGACATCCAGAGTTCAGTCCCACCTGTTGCAGTTCCAGTCGTGTGGATAGAGGATGCGTCCATAGGCCATGAAGAGCTCCTTCTTGCAGCCGAGGATGATGACGCAATGAGAGACAGGATGCAGCAGTAGACAGAGTACTGTGGGAGAGAGATGGGGGATGGGAGTTAGACCTGTGATAGTTAAAATATAGTTACAAGTTAGGAATAAATTGATGAAATAGTTGTAATGTATTTTCATTTTGTAAAATGCTTATAAAAATAGTTGTACTGGTTCAAACCAAACGGTACAGATATATTTAGAAACAGGAGAGATGGCATAACATCTCACTGGGACCAAAACGTAAAACAAATGCAGGTTTAAAGACAATATTTTTTCAATGTTTTTTTGCTGTTGGTCCAAGTGAAATGTTCTATGGTCTCTCCCGATTATAGCGTTAGCTGAACCGTTTGGTTCGACAAACTATTTTCTAAGCATTTTACGAAATGTCTATGGGAAAATAAATGGCGGATGAAATTCTCTGGTACAGTGCTGAAGCAGGAAGTAGGCGGTCACTTTGCCTCTCTATTGTTGCCCCTCTAGTGCAGGTTGATCATTTTATTTTCCAAACAATGTGGCATCCTTTCGTTCCTAACACATTACCAAGTCCATGTTAGGAAAGATATCCAGCATGATTTTTCCCCCCATTGAGATCTGATGTGTTTTCAAAGTGTTCCTTTAATTTTTTTGAGCAGTGTACGAGCAAGATTTTCAATTGTTATTAAACAGTCTAAATGTAATAACGATGCCTCACATCTTACCTTTAATAGTAGATGAGACCTGTCTTGATGATTGCAGGCTGTGTGCGGGCCGGGCAGATCAGGAAGAGAAATGAAACGGTGAGAAAACACACGGGGGTACGAACGTTTTGCACAGGGTTAGGGTTACACAATGTTTCCCAATAAAGTTATTAGCTAATAAAATGTCTCTGTGTTGTTATTTAACTGTTTGAAGGGATTTTACAACGTGAGAGATTGCAGGAGGATTACGTGGACACAGCACACAGAGTGTTAACTATCGCCCAGGCAGGAAGGCTTCCCCGCACGGCTGAGACGCTGCAGTGATATGGGCGACAGACTACAGTGAAGACACATCTCCAACCCAAACAATGCTCCACTTAACCACCACCTCTTGTGTAGCCCCCAAGGTGTAATGTATTTACAATATTTACAAACAAATACTAATTTCATCCAGGTAATGTTACTGTTTGGCATATTACTATTATAGGGCATGGGCTTCACCATGACAGTTCCACTTTAAGTTAAACATATTTCAAGTCATTATTGCTCGTCAATACACATTTCACCAGAGATTACTAAAAAATAATAAAAATAATTGCCTCTTTGAGGTTGGTTCAATGTTCTTCTTCGGAAAGAGTCCTGAATTCTCCGTCCTGTGTATGGAATGGAAAAGGTAACAGTCAATCTGAGGACTGATTTACAGAGGTGAATACCAAACATGACAGGCCTTGCAGGGCAGGACTTACTCGCAGAGCTGGAAGCAGATCGTACAGGGGTGGAGCCAGTAGATCCATGTCCTAGAAAGATGCTCATTTGCGTTTCCATCACCTGCACAGTGCACAGATATGGCCAGACAAATGTCAATGGAAAGTATTTGACAAGTCATTAAATGTTCAAATCCTATTTAATTTAAGAGTTGTGACCAGCAGCTCAGCAGGTCATTCTGTCGGTTGGCCGGTCCCCAACAATTTCACCACACTTAGGTTAAATGAGGCAAGGTAGTCGTGTCATGTGTGCGCCTGTGTTTGTGTTCATGTCAATTGACGGAAAAAGGGGGCAATGGGGGCCATATTTAATTGCAGGGTGGCAGAGTAGAGTGGATCCTGCATCTGCCACCATGAATGTTACAAAAGTGTGTGTGTGAGAGAGAAAGCTTGAATTCATGTACATACACATACAGATCCTTTAAAAAAATTGAATATCATGGAAATACCATGGATGACCGTGGGCTTCAGCGGATTGTCAAGATATTCAGGTGGGTTGTGACGGTTGTTATTGTTGTCAAGTTAAAACTGACCTTGACAACAATAACAACCGTCACAACCCACCTGAATATCCGGTTTACTTCCTGTATACATAGCTGAGCGCAGGCTGATATTTGGCTCATTAACGTTAACGTTAGGCTGTGTCTCCGACAGACACATTAACAAGGTAGCCTATTTCGGTCTTTATGTCTTGTAGTAGTTAGTAGTAGTAGTTGTTGTTGTTGTTGTTGTTGATAGTTGCCATAACAACCACCCCTGTCGGAAAGACGTGCACACGCTGGGTAGGAAGCGTTGTTGTCCCGGAGGCGATATTTTTTTTCGGATGATGGTGAAGGCTATGCGAAGGCATAACCCGCCCCTCTCTGCCTCTGATTGGCCTAGCGTCAAACTTCCATCCAAACACATTCGCTTGGCTATCCTGCATTACATCTCTTTCTACAGTCTGTGGTCAGACCGTCAGACTCAGTGGGTCAGACAGACATACAGTAGTTACGCTTGCTAGCCTGCATGAAAGACGCCAGTGTGTTTATGTTTTTAATATAGTCATATCAATGGTTTATAACGCTGCCACTAATCACAGGCAGAGAGGGCCAGGGGTGGGTTATGCCTTCGCCATCATCCAAAAAAAAATCGCTTCCGGTAAGCTAGCTAGCTAGCTAATGTTAGCTGCTGGTTGGTTGGTTGGCTAACTAGCTAATGTTAGCCGTTAGCTAACGTTAACGCATTAACTAGACAAACACAGACATGCAGAGCTCCAAAAACAGAGCAATTCGTGATTTTGTTACTGTAGTTTCTGCAGAGTAACGTCCATGTACCTTTATGGATTGCACAGGGTTGGTATTGCAAAGGGATCTGACGGATAGTGCAGTAACAGTCAGCAGCTATGATAGCGCAACCAGGCGGGGGAGGAAGTCGGGAGGAGGAAGTCCATATATGGTCCATCCGGTCATGGGGCCCAGGACATTACGTCATCACAGGATAACGCGATTGGCTGGCTCAGATCTGTTCAAATCTGAGCCAGCCAATCACGTTGTTCTGCCTTGTTTGGGACGTGTATAAAAGGCGACCGCAGATGGGGGTGGGTGGGGGGAACCGGGAGCAGAGGGGGAACCAGGGGGAGAGGAGGGGGGGAACCAGAGGAGAGGAGGGGAGAGGGGGAGAGAGGAGGAGAGGAGAGCAGAGGGGGAACCAGGGGGAGAGGAGAGGACAGGGAGAGGAGAGAGGGGGAGAGGAAGAGAGGGGGAGAGGAGAGCAGAGGGAGAGAGGAGAGGGGGAACCAGGGGGAGAGGAGAGGAGAGGAGAGGGGGAGAGAGAAATGGAGAGCAGAGGGGGAGGAGAGGAGGGGAGGGGAGGGGAGGGGAGAGGAGAGGGGGAGGAGAGAGGGGGAGAGGAGAGGGGAGGGGAGGAGAGAGGAGGGGAGAGGAGAGGGGAGAGGGGGAGAGGAGAGGAGGGGAGAGGGGGAGAGGCGAAGAGGAGGGGGGAGGGGGAGAGGAGGAGGGGAGAGGAGAGGAGAAGAGGGGAGAGGAGAGGAGAGGAGGAGGGGAGAGGGGGAGATGAGGAGAGGAGAGAGGGGGAGAAAGGAGAGGAGAGGAGAGGAGAGCGCCGCCAGCGGTGGGGGGCGCCCCCTGAAGCTTACCCCCTTACCCCCCCCCCCCCCCATCCCATGGGCGGGGTATCCGGGGATATGAGTCAAGCGCGTGCGGGGGAGGCTGGGGGGGGGGGGCATAGTGGCTGGACCCCAGCCACTATGCCATCTCTCTGGGCGGCCCTGGTAGTGGAAGCGATCATCTTGCTCTATAATGACCAGAATGGGTGTTGTTCAAACTGAACATGTATTTCTTCAACATGCTGCAGAAGAAAGGGAGATAAACAGCGGACACTATGTTCGTAGTTATGAAGTAGCCTACTTCCCCCCGCAGCATCGTGACATTGAATGAAAGTATAGGCTCGTTTGAGATGACTTCTGGCTCGCCTAGGAAGCAGGCGAGTGCAGTCAGCCAATTAGAGGCAGAGAGGGGCGGGTCATGCCTTCGCCATCATGGGAAAAAAAAGATTGCGTCCTGGAGCTAGCCTGAGTGAGAGGCTAATAAAAGCTACATGTTACAGGTAGGTAAGCTGACTATCAGTACGTTATTGCACGCATAGGCCTATCTTTACATTTAAACGTTTACATAGCAAAAATAGAAATAGAAGTAGGCTATGTCAGTGTTTTCCCCTGGATAGCTGAGAAAGTGGACACTGTCAATAGTCAGCACTGTGAAGCTGATACAATTCAGGTGGTGGTAATGCAACATTCAAGGATGCCAACCGCCATAAAACACAGAAGAAGAAGATGAGAAAAAGGAAGTGCTGTGGGGTTGCAGCTGGTGAAAACCGTCTATAGACCAAATCAGCGGGATGTTTACATTTACTTCCGGGTACCCCTGAGGTCCACACATTATAATGGCGGTGGACGGCACAAACTGACGTGTTGAAGACAAAAACAGACAAAGAAGACAAAAATGGTTCGTCCGTGTTGTGTTGTTGTTTAATATCATTCATAACAACACTTTCACTAACGTTAGTGGAGACCAGACTAGCTAATTTACCTGTTGGACCAGACCAGAGTAGACTTGACGCTAAATTAAATTAACGTGGCGTCAGTAGCTCTGTTTGTAACGTTAACGTAACCTCGCGTCACCAGGCTCTTCTACGTTAACGAGTCTGCAAAACAGCGAGTTTGACAGACAAACAAACGTTATTAGCTAGCTAACACTACATAAAACAAACACAGAAGAAAGGCTAGATACGTCGGACAAGCATGTTTACCAACCGTTTAACCATTTAAATTGAAAGTAGTCGGCCGAAAACAACGAGAGGGTTTGACAGCATTTATTTGACAACACGCACATTTAAACCTGCCGCCTTCCCCAAGTGGTACCCGGAAGTAAATTTGTTTACATGGTGACGTCACGGTGATTTGGTCTATAGCCTAGTGCTTAGTTTTTGGAGGAAAAAGACAAGTAAAAGTGTAGTGAGTCTTTTATTGATAGAGGTAGAATAGTACAATTTACATATTTAATTGAAATGTAATATAGACAGTTTCAATTCGACAAAGATTCTAAATTGCCCCCAGCTTCCTGTTGCAGTGTTTGCTGGTACAATAAATGACAGGAAATAAAATAGGTTTCAAACGGTTCCCTAGCAACACAATTGTGAGAACATAGTCTATAGGCTATCAACAACATAATACAATGTGCAGATCACACATAAATATGGAAAGACTGCTCTCATGTCACAATGTAATCACCCTTCATTTCCATAAGCTATTGTTTATTTACATATTTTTTTTAAGTACTTCAGTTATGTGGTCATACAAATATAATAAAATCATGATCTACTAAAATCATCATCAGATAGTCTGCTGCTTGTTTTCATCATTTGATACTATTTAATCAACACTTTTCCTCAAGATCTATTTAATGATACTGCTACTGCTGGACGGATGGATCACACCTCCGTTGGAGAAACTAAAGAGTTCAGAGTGTCTAAATTAATATCATCCATGTGTTTTAAAGGGATCGTTTTGATTTTTGGAACCCTAGCCCTATTTGCTACTTACCAATCTGGGAATCCACCACTTAAAACAAACAAACCTTTTGTTTCAATACCTGAAGACCGGGACTCAATGCTAATTTTACCAAACGCTTGCGCTTTTTTTAGGAGCGCTATTATCTGGATTTTAATCGACCTCCAACAGATACGAGAGAGAGATCAGCTACTTACCAATGATGAATGTGATTGGTAGATTCCTTTCTCAGCACGATACATGCTCCTCATAGATACTAGCAGCCACAAACCAATACAAGGTCAATGGGGTCACGCTCCTGTCTGTGCAAGCTGCCTGAGGCTGACTGAAATGTACCTCCACAGTGAGTGGAGACCAGACCAGATAGAGCGTGTTCAGAAACGTGCCTGCAGAATTATAATTGGCAGAGCATATTCCAGCTATCACAACGCACTCCAAACCCTGTCGCTACCTGCCCTCCAAGACAGATGAAACTCACTATGCAGGGACTTTGCCTTGGGTCTTCTGGATTCCCCCTTCAGAGCCTGGCTGCCACCTACCAGAGCCCAAACATCAAACCGCCCAAACCAGAAACAGCACCCAACTCAACATGCCCAAAACAAGAACAAAAAGATATGAAAAATCACCCATCCCATTCCTCACATCTCTCCTGAATGCCAAATAGTATAAAATGAACAGCCCTACCCATCACTGCCATAGACTGTTGATAAAACACAGAAGACTCGCAAATGTATTATTTTATTCTAAATTGTGGTTTTTATATTTTGATGTTGTACTCCATTGATTTTATCCATTGTAAATATTCTCGTATTTCAGTTACATAAACTGCCAAGAGAATATTCAATAAAGAAAACTTGAAAAACTTGAACTTGAGTGCACACAAATTACATTTTTTACATTGACCTTGTATTGTTTGTGGCTAACTATCTGGAGCTAGTATGAGGAACAGCATGGATTACATCATCATTGGTAAGTAGCAAATATAGTTGGGGTTCCAAAAATCAGAACTATCCCTTTAACTTAAGTGAGTTTCTTGGGTCTTCGAGCTCTTAGGGTTCTGAAACCTACCTAGTACACAGAGGAGCATGTAAATGTGCAAATTGGCATGCAAGAAAATGTCACAAAACAGCAGTGACACAGACCAGTCTGTCTAGCCAGTGTTTCCCAGGTTAGCCTGCAGTGGGCAGTGTTTCCCTGGGTAAACATTTCTTCCAGCTGTATGGGGAGAGGCGGTGGGACGGGGGGCAGGCACATTTATACCCGCCTTTATGGTTCACACACAGGTGAGAACAGCCTCCGTTCTTCCGACTGCACTCGTTCATGTCTGGAGAGGGAGAGAAAATGACTGTCTGTACCTTCAAGACAGAGAAAGACACATGTCCCGCAATAATCACCATGATATTATTCAACCAAACTACTATTGCTGCTAATGTCATAAAGTACTCATTATTGTCAACATACTTTGTCTTTAGATAACACATGGGTGGTATTAATATGAACTCTGTATCTTAAATCTAATGAGATAATCTACTCTAGTCATATTCTCATGATGTCACGTGCACTTCCTACCAATAAGGTGCACAGCTCACTGGCTGTGGCTGTCATTTGATTATAATCAACTGTTCATTTATCACAATCAGCTATTATTTTCCTACCAAGAATGCCATATGTTGATTAACAATAACAGTATTATGAATAGGGGGGGACCTATGGTTTAAATATGACGTTTCTATCTCCTGGTCCTGCATACCATGTACCATGATTGTGGGACAAGTGCTTATGAGAGAGAGAGAGAGCGAGAGAGAGAGAGGGAGGGAGGGTAGGAGAGAGAGAGAGAGGGAGGGTAGGAGAGAGAGAGAGGGAGGGAGAGAGAGAGAGGGAGGGTAGGAGAGAGAGAGAGGGAGGGTAGGAGAGAAGGAGGGAGAGAGAGAGAGGGAGTGTAGGAGAGAAGGAGAGAGAGGGAGAGGGAGGGAGAGAGAGAGAGGGAGGGTAGGAGAGAAGGAGAGAGAGAGAGAGAGAGACCTCACTGACCCTTGCAGCGGTGTCCATCTGTGTGGAGTGTGTATCCTCTGGGGCAGATGCAGCGGTGAGAACCTGGCAGGTTGACACACTGCCACTCACATCTTTCCTCCTGACACTCATTTATATCTGTGATGACACAAAGATCAGCTCATTGATGAAGGGAGAGAGGAGAAACACAAAGACTTCTGACAGAGAAAGGTAAAGAAACCAGTCAATGTATTTGAAGATCATACTACTGTATGCTTTTAGCAATAATGTATATTAGGATAACCACTGTATGTTTGAAGATAATGTACTATATATATATATATATATATACACACACACACACACACACACACACACACACACACATATATATATATATATATATACACACACACACACACACACACACACACACACACACACACACACACATATATATATATATATATATATATATATATATATATATATATATGTGTGTTTGAAGATAAGGTATATTAGGATAACCACTGTATGCTTTTAACAAATACAGTATTTCCTTTGGGTAGTGTCGAGGTAAAAGCACTCGCTACCACCGCAGAGACCCGGGTTCAATTCCCGGCAGCGGTACTTCCGGGCCGGCTTGGTCAGACGTTCTGTTTCTACAGAGACAATTGGTCATATCTGCGGGTGGGAAGCCAGGGTCGCTGCACTAGCGCCTCTGGTCAATCAGGGCACCTATTTGGGGGGGAGGGGAACTGGGGGGAATAGCATGATCCTCCCACACGCTACGTCCTGCCGGTGAAACTCCTCGCTGTCAGGTGAAAAGAAGTGGCTGACGACTGTACATGTATCGGAGGAAGCGTGGTGCTAGTCTACAACTCTCCCCAGATCAGAAGAGGGGGGCGGAGCCACGACCGGAACAGCAGTGGGAATTGGCCAAGTCTACAATTGGGAAGAAAATGGGAGAAAAATCCTCCCAAAACTTGATCCAAAACAAATAGAATATTTCCTTTACCGACACACTCCTCCCTCGGAGCTTGTGTGGTTGAGTCCTCAGGCGTTGGTGCCGGGTGCTTCCTGTAGCCAGGAGGACACTGCGCGATGCAGCTGTGTGCGTCTCCGGCCAAGGCGTGCCCCCACATACACGAGCATCTGTAGGACCCTGGGGAGTTGTGGCACTGCTCCATGCATGGCCCTCGCCCCTCGCTACCAGCACACTCATCTACATCTGCAGCCAAAACCACAACATGGGACGTTATGTACTCTTTTACAGGATGACAACTAAGCCAAAGTCGAGTAGTATGTGTCTCTGGCAGTGAGACCAGGGGTGAAAGTGGTTTGAATTTCTTACAGGAACTATACTACCCCAACCTTCATCGTTTCATATTGTCCTCCTCCCGCCCCCAGCTTCATGCATCCCTGAACACACACATCCATTTTTTGAATGCCTGTAGCCTATGGTGTAGAAATTAGAAACACTTGACAATATGTAGGCTATAGTGAATTATTTAGGCCTGTTTAAACATTACAACAACAGACTATCCTATGTGGACTATCATGTGTGATTTCAACTCTCCTTTTTGACCAAAACATTTACCACACACTGAACAATTAAATTGTTTCTCTCCTGTGTGAACTATTATGAATAACCGCGGTAGGCTACATTGTATGCTTTGGTGCGATGTAGGATTTTGTCTTTCAATAATAATATCCTCATTGCAGCCTTGCTGTAGTTGTTGGTGTTGTTGCGGTTATTTGACTTTCTGACCACCGCCTCAGTGCTTATTATGAGGCCAGAATAACAGATGCCATTGGGAAGGCTAACCATTTACTTTTGGCTTTATTGATTGTGTATGATTCAACTTTGTATCTATGATTTTATATTATTGCATGTTTTTGTAGATTGTTGGGACTTCACTGGCCTGGAACAAACTGCTGGACTGGGGGGAATGAATAGCTGTGCCAAAAAAAGAAGAAGCTAGGCCTATGTGCTGTAGCCTATTGTATTTTTTATTTTTTATTTTTTTATATTTTTCATTTGCAAGTTCAACTGTCAGCTGAGCTCTGTTATTGAAGCTTTGGCTAAAGCCCTGAATTTTACAATGATGTTTTGAAATAAATATGTTTAAAAATCATTTGTGTGTTAAAAGCTTGTGCTACGTTTTCATTAGCGTTAATATATTACAGTAATTTATTTTCAATGTCCGCGCAAGAGCAATTTGGTTAGGCCTAGTAAAATCGCTGGGCTGGGCGCAGTGTTTGTGGTGTGGGAAATGTGTTAAAAGCTTGTATTACGTTTTCAATAGCGTTAATACACTAAGGAAGGTATGTGACCATCATTCATTTCAATGTCCACTCTCAAAAGCAATTCAGTTGGTTCATGAAATCGCTGGGCTGCGTGCTGTGCAGTGGTTGTGGTGTGGGAGATTCGAGCTGTCAAAAGAGGACAAAAGACTTGCTCCTGGCCAATCCTGGCGCTTGACTGCTGCGTAGGCGGGCACAGGGCGTGGTTTTGGCTTAACCTATGTGGGTTTCGAAATAACGCAGTATGGACAGACAGCCGAGCAGCAGCGCAATCGGATTTTGATTGACAACAGCTGCGTGTCTTCCAGGAACGCCGTTCAGGCACAGAATTTCTGTGGGCCGGACGGTTCCAGCCCACTTTCACCAGTGGGAACTACACTCGCGCAATCCTGGTGGAACTGTTTTTGTTTGCGGAGCGGAGGCAAGCCGCAAGCGAGACTAGACTTGACACAGCCCAGTGCAGGCAGCAGCAGCGGCATTCAGGAGCTGCATGCTGGAAGCGCAAATCAGCCTACACACACAGCACGGATTAAAAACCACTGACAGCCAGGTCTAAAACAGTTCTAACAACAATTTAGAAGCAATTTATGAGAGAGACTGTTGTTTATTAGTAATGACATAACGTCAGCCATGCATTTCCTTGTTGGAAATTATGGATCGACTGCACTCTGCAACAATCGGATTTTGATTGACAGGCAGCTGGATGTCTTCCCCCAACGGCGTTCAGGCACCGAAAGTCTTACCGGAACTGCGCACCGGACGGTTCCGGCCCACTTTCACCAGTGAGTGAGACAAACGTAGACTGAAAGAACAACATGACGTTTAGCCGGATTACAGTCACACTTTGGCTGATGACTGATTATAAAAGACTGGAGCCAGTCTTTCTTTGCTACCAAGCCAATTCTTCAGTGTTAACAAGTGTTGATTTTTCAGTGACTTGAGGAGTTGAGAGATGTTTATTGGATTGCTGTTGTGTCCGTCCACTCGTAGAGCTGATAGAACCACATCTAAAAAGGGAAGGAACTCTGATGGGTGTCGACTTATGCAAAGACTCAAGTGTCGATTTTTTACACTGACTAAATAAACACGGACGATTTTGCTGTGAATTTAAAGGAATTTTGTAATAAGATAAGATAAGATACAAAATAAGATACTGAATGATAGATTTCATATCCTCCCCCCTGGATACAT
>NC_139645.1:1170153-1185153 GCF_964638095.1 Poromitra crassiceps | reverse complement strand
GCAGATGTTTGGGACCTGTAATGAGCTAACCATAAAGCAGATGTTTGGGACCTGTAATGAGCTAACCATGAAGCAGATGTTTGGGACCTGTAATGAGCTAACCATGAAGCAGATGTTTGGGACCTGTAATGAGCTAACCATAAAGCAGATGTTTGGGACCTGTAATGAGCTAACCATGAAGCAGATGTTTGGGACCTGTAATGAGCTAACCATAAAGCAGATGTTTGGGACCTGTAATGAGCTAACCATGAAGCAGATGTTTGGGACCTGTAATGAGCTAACCATAAAGCAGATGTTTGGGACCTGTAATGAGCTAACCATGAAGCAGATGTTTGGGACCTGTAATGAGCTAACCATGAAGCAGATGTTTTCTGACTTCCTCCGTGTCTTCGTCTTGGTCCTGTTGTGGATGAGACAGGAAGCGTGGATGTGTGGAAAACAACTCAGCCAGGATCACCATCGATCTATCCCTACGTCCCTGCTGTCACCTGCCATGCAGCAGAGCGTACTGTATGATGCTTCTCTGTATACAGTACCAGTACCAGTACCAGTACCAGTACCAGTACCAGTACCAGTACCGATGACTGGTACCAGTGTACCAGTCATCTTTATCCATGGTTCCTTCCATATTCTGACACATGGAGCAGAATGTGAAGCAGGCTGTCAGACAGGAATGCTTCTAAGAGTTATTACATTGCAAAGGCATTCCTGGAGCAGAGCTCAACTATAATCATGACGTTCACCCATCATGTCTGCAGACCAGCTGACAGAACCATCTGCACACCGATAACACTGTAGTGTACATAGATCATATCAGCACCTTGCTGCACCCATGGCTCCACAAATCACTGGTTGTCCGCGGCAGCAGGGCCGTCATGCAAGCCAACAATCTGAGGGGGCGAACGTTTGGCGGCGCACGAAGTGCAGCGCCAAAAAGAATTTGGGGGGTTGGAAGCCAGATTTAGAGGAATATCTCATTTTAAATTAACAGACTGAGCAGGTGTAACCATAAGGCTATTTTCCAAACTGATCAGCCTCCTGGAAAGATCCATAATCACCAGAGTGAGTAAGTACATTGCCACTGCCCAGGCTCAATGGACTTGACAAAAAAGGGAGACCACACGTTTCAAAGCAATAATAATAATAATACATTTATCTTATATAGCGCTCTTCTAGATACTCAAAGTCGCTTTACAGAGACACACGAAAATAAATACTTTAATTTGATATATTCATGTAAAAAAGGTGGGGACAGTAGGTAGGGTAGGCAATGTAACACAATGTTTATTTTGGCTGGTATTGCCTTTTCAGAAGGTAGAAATCTTTTCTCTTCCATTAGTCTCATCTAGTGTCCTCTAGAGCAGGGGTTCCCAACCTTTTTTGTGCCAAGGACCGGTAGATACATGGAAAAAAAAGTCGCGGACCGGTTGTTAATTTTAATGGTTTTAGTTACATATATATTTACTCACCAGGTGGCGACAAAGGGTAAATAACAGCCTTTTGTGTTGTACTGTTTGTAGCCTATACAGTATTTATGTTTTTGTTTTAACTACAAATATAAATAAACGTCAACTTGAAACTATGTTTCAACTACCACACACAGCCTATAATATTATAGCCTATGTTTATAAAAAAAAATCCCTCTCAAAAATCTGGGCATGCCGCTTCTGCGCGGCAGGAACATGGTGTGAGCAAGCACACCCAACTCAAGAACATCAATCTATTTTTTTAGCATAGTACATTTCATCAATCTATTTTTAGCACAGTAAATTTCATCGAGGCAAACGTGCCGCACATCAATTTCACAGTTCACTTATGCTTGTCAGTGATTTTTTTTTAAAGCAGGTTCCCCTGTTGTGCTGTAACATGCCTCATTGCACCATGCTGCTTTGTTATGCGGAAGATCTCACCTCGACACGTCCGCCTGTCATCCAGCAGAGTGAAGCCAGGTCTGCAGTGACACTGAGTCCCGGGCTGAGTCTGAGAGTGGGAGTGAGCGCAGAGCTGGGAACAGCCCCCGTTGTTAAGCGAACATGGTGTCAGCTCTGGGTAGACAGACAGACAGACAGACAGACAGACACAGAGGAACAGCGATGGAAGATTAGATACTGTACATTACAACCGGGATGCTGTCAGAATGTGTGTAGACCAGTCCCTAATCTGACCCAAGATGACTGTCGAGGCACTTTTAGATGCTGGAGATATGGAGACCAGACAGTTTGAACCCACATCAGCAGAGGATGGACCTCACCAAAAACCAAACTGACTTCTACCCTTCAACTTCACACATCAGAGTGTGGTGATGTGTTTAGCAGATGAGATGAACTGATGTTTAACATTGATACCTGATGCAGCATTTGCGTGTATATCCCTCATTTGTGTGCGTATCCCTTTAAGACCGCGAACCGCGTTAACGCGGTTCGCGGTCTTAAAGGGATACGCACACAAATGCTGCATCAGGTATCAATGGGTTAAAGCAGATCAGCCACAGGAGGCAGCGTTACTCTGCTTGACCTGAAACACAAACTGCATGATGGAACTTCATAACGACAAAAACACAGAACAGAAGGCGCGTTTTAAGACTTTTCTTTTTAACTTTACGACGGCACTTTTACTGGTTCGAGGGGTCGGCCAGAAATGGTCCAGTTAAAGACAAACAGCTGTAGCAGGAATGAAATGATCATTCCAAGCATGGACAGGCATACTTGACCTTTATTGTGACGGCAAGGAAGAGCAGCTTGTCACAGATGCTACTCACAACTCTTACATAACAAACGCACATTCTGTAAGTTGTAATAATAGTAATAAGTACGATAATCATGAGGTGAATAGTCTTTTACACTTACACTTTCTGTACATAAATACTGTATGATGACCTTTTATAGATGCACATATTTCATATGTATGCTGTAAATGTATTAGTTTGCTTTATATTCTCATATCCTTCTCATTTGTTATATATTGCACTATATATAAATATGACAATTTCCCCACTATTTTACTGCATCATATTTCATTTTTCCCTATTGTGCATATTGAGCATTCATTTTTTTCTTTGTTTTACACTTGCACACATGTTCTAGTGTTAAAATTGTTGTTTGTATACATTTATGATATCATTTGCCATATTATTTAGATAACATTTATCTTTGCTGTATCTGTACTGCTAATCCAATCCAGTTTCCCCACACAGAACACTAAAAGTCCCATCCTACACTAGGGTTTGATCGATACGCTTTTTTGAGGTTCTGACCGATATGGATATTTGAAGTTGCCAAAATTGTGCGCCGATATTCAATATTTGTTCAACTTGAAATCTTTCATGCCAAGATTAGTATAAAGAATCCACATTATGAAACAGCATCATCACCTACCGAGGCAAACAGGTGTGACTCCGCTCCACGCGCCGCCCTGCTGGCAGTAGCTGTGTACGTCTCCATGAGCCAGCGTATACCCGGGGTAACAGGCGTACTGGATGTAATGCCTGTACTCCCTGGGACCCGGCTTTTCTACGTTACGGAAGTAGAAAGTCCCGTGAGTGGGTACAGGTGGGTACGGGCACACAGGCCTTCTGCTGAGGGTCAAAGACCAAGTAGGAGATGGTTTGACTGTGCCATTCTTCATGAGGCTTTGTGTCCAGGAGGGTCTTGAAGGGGTGACATCAGACAGCGGTGTCTTCTCATTGGAGGGGGAAAGGGAGGGACGGGAGATGGGTGAGGTGGAGGCAGTCAAGGTAATAAGGTCAGGTGATGAAGTGGAGGACAGAGCTGAGACAGATTTGGAATAAGTAGGAGGAGACAACGTGGACAGTGAAGTAAAAGCTTCTTTATGCTTCGTCCTCTGAAGGTCCAGTTTGATTCCGGTAACTTCTGTCAGCTCTGTTACGCTCTGAGCAGAATCCAGCAGGCTGCTCGCTCTCACCTCCTCTTCACCCTCGGACCCAGGCTGTCGATCCTGGGCAGGGTCTCCAGGTGAAGCCCTCTCTCTCGGGCCTCCGGGCAACGAAGGATGCTGGAAGACGCTTCCAGCCTGGGGGGTTGCATCTGCAGGTGTGGAAGACCCGGTTACTAGTCCAGGTTGAGACGCATGATCCCGGGATGTGTTGGTGACAGAGAGGCCCCCTTGGTCTCCGAACCTGAGCGCTTTTTCACCACCGAGCGCAGGTAGAGCTGACGTGGAGGCTTGAGTCGGAGGGGAAGCCACAGCTTCTGCTGCTGGAGAGTTGATGGTTGTGACGACGGTGGCAGTTGGAGAGTTGATGGTTGTGACGACGGTGGCAGTTGGAGAGTTGATCGTGGCACTTGTGACGACGGTGGCAGCTGCAGTTCGGGCTGTTGGAAATGATGCTGAATACGTGGATGCTTCTGTTGAGGTAGATGAGACGGTAGGAGATCGATGTGATTCAGTGGGGAACTGTGTAACAGGTGTCAGAGGCATTTGGGAGACTCGCGTAACCTCGCGTCCCAAGCTGCTCTGTCTTACAGACACTTCCCGTCTTACAGACACTCCCTCTCGACCAGATTTCGTTACCGGGGCTTCAATTCCCTGTAGCCGAGCTTCATGATGAAGGCTCTGGACCCCGTCTTTGAGGAGCACTTTAGGGTTTGGGACTTTTTGATTGGTCACTTTTTGAGTGTCACTGTTTGAGGCGCGGGACGACAAGCTCAATTTGAGGTACACTTCCTTGGAGGCGGTGCTAGCCAGGGCGTCGTAGTGGGACTGCTGCTGGTTCTTCAGAACCGAGGGAGCCTGGAGGCTGTGGAGGTTCTGCTGTGTGTTTGGCTTTTCCACGACTGCATGTGATACAGCACTCATCATGTCAGACTCTACAGGAGGAGGAAGGAAGGAGTGAAATGATGAAACTGTCATAATATAATAAAACATTACAGAGACATGATAATATAATATAATATAATATAATACAACATTACAGAGAGATGATAATATAATATAATATAATATAATATAATATAATATAATATAATATAATATAATACAACATTACAGAGAGATGAGTCCACTTTAATCCACTGTTGTCTTGAATGATTGAACAGGAGAAATAATGAAATGCAGATATAATATAATATAATATAATATAATATAATAATAATACAAACAGAAAGAAACGTGTTCTGCATGCTCACCTTTGCAAACAGGCTTGGTGCTGTTCCATGTGTGGCCCTTACAGTAAAGCACTGAGGGCCCATGGAGCCTAAAACCAGTGTTGCAGCTGAACGTCACCCAGGAGCCGGCTTCATTCACACTGCTGGCTCCATGGAGCAGAGGCCCCGGGCTGCTGCAGCCTGAGCCTGAGGCAGCAGGAGGAGACGTGAAGAGTTAGAAACAAAACATAGAAAGTCCACCCCCCCCCCCCATTTTTATCCCCATTAGTGCTATTTTAATGTATTTATCCTGGTTGCTGCTCCACCCTCTACCGATCTGGGGAGAGCTGAAACTAGCTCCATGCTTCCTCCGAGACATGGGCAGTATAGCCAGCCGCTTCTTTTCACCTGACAGGGGAAGCTTCACCGGTAGGACATAGCACGTGGGAGGATCAGTTCCCCTCCCTCTGAACAGGCGCCCCTAATGACCAGAGGAGGAACCACATTAGCAACCAGGATATTGCATGTTTTGGTGAAGGGGGTTCCTATATGAAGGAAACCCCCAGGGGGCACGGGGAGAACATGTAAACTCCACACAGAGAGGCCCTTTTGACGACCCCACCCTCGAGGACATGCGGACGGGCACGCATTCCTTCAGCGCTCACAGCGTCCCAGGTGGGAATCGAACCCAGGACCTTCTAGCTGTGAGGCGACAGCGCTTACCACTGAGCCACCATGCCCCTTAAAATAGAAAGTTAATCCTTTTGTCAAGAAAGGGAAGGCAAAAATGAACTGTGTCCAGACTCACCAACAGCGAGCACACTCAATCCAACAAGAAAACATGTTAGAGAAGAGAACAGGCCAGCTGCTGAATGTCCTTTCACAAGTTTCATGTCTCATCTGGGGACAGCAGCAATGAACATCTGAGCCAAAAGGCCTTCTTCAGTGCTGTCCTCGTCTTCAGTGCTGTCCTCGTCTTCAGCGCTGTCCTCGTCTTCAGTGCTGTCCTGGTCTTCAGTGCTGTCCTCGTCTTCAGCGCTGTCCTCTTCTTCAGTGCTGTCCTCTTCTTCAGCGCTGTCCTCGTCTTCAGCGCTGTCCTCGTCTTCAGTGCTGTCCTCGTCTTCAGCGCTGTCCTCGTCTTCAGTGCTGTCCTCTTCTTCAGTGCTGTCCTCTTCTTCAGTGCTGTCCTCGTCTTCAGTGCTGTCCTCGTCTTCAGCGCTGTCCTCTTCTTCAGATGAGACAATCAACTTCTGAAAGGACATTTAGTGCGCTGGCCTGTTGTCTTCTCTAAAAGATGACTCACCGACACAGACAGCTGGCTCCCGGCTCCAGTGGCCCGACATGCAGCTGTTAGTTTGGTATCCATGGAGACTGTAGCCACGGTGACAGCGGAAGATCACAAGCAGCCCGCCGTAGCGGAAAAAGGTGCGCCCGTTCTCCAGGTGTCTAAAACCGCTGCAACTCTCTGCTCCTCCGTGCGCTGTGGAGAGAGGACGATGAATACCTCCAGTTGTCCACACACACACACACACACACACACACACACACACACACACACACACACACACACACACACACACACACCACACACACACACACACACACACACACACACACACACACACACACACACACACACACACTGAGGAGAAGAAAATGGTTGATAAGCTGACAGGTACCTGGAGTGTGGCTGCAGAGCAGAGCGACCAGCGCCGCCAGGAGCCCCGTCTGAGCTTCCATGGAGTAGCAGAGGTGGAGGATGACACTGCTGAACGATGTAGAGACCTGGGATAGCTCTCATAAGGTTTAGAGAGAGGGAGGGGAGGGAGGGAGGGGGGAGGAGGGAGGGAGAGGAGGGAGGGAAGGAGAGGAGGGGAGGAGAGGAGGGAGGGAGGGAGAGGGGGGGAGGGGAGGAGAGGAGAGGAGAGGGGGAGAGGAGAGGAGAGGAGGAGAGGGGAGAGGAGAGGGGGAGAGGAGAGGAGGGGGAGGAGGGGAGAGGAGGAGGGGGAGGGGAGGGGAGAGGGGGGGAGGAGAGGAGGGGGAGGAGGGGAGAGGAGGAGGGGGAGGGGAGGGGAGAGGAGGAGAGGGGAGAGGAGAGGGGGAGAGGAGAGGAGGGGGAGGAGGGGAGAGGAGGAGGGGGAGGGGAGGGGAGAGGGGGGGAGGAGGGGAGGGTTGTCTGAAAGAAGGAGGGAATACTTGGAGAGTGAGGTTGGGTGATTGATGAGAGCTGGGCGATGTAGAGGGGATGGAGAGGGGAGTAACTTGTGGGGGGTGGAGAGGGGAGTAACTTGTGGGGGGTGGAGAGGGGAGTAACTTGTGGGGGGTGGAGAGGGGAGTAACTTGTGGGGGGTGGAGAGGGGAGTAACTTGTGGGGGATGGAGAGGGGAGTAACTTGTGGGGGGTGGAGAGGGGAGTAACTTGTGGGGGATGGAGAGGGGAGTAACTTGTGGGGGGTGGAGAGGGGAGTAACTTGTGGGGGGTGGAGAGGGGAGTAACTTGTGGGGGGTGGAGAGGGGAGTAACTTGTGGGGGGTGGAGAGGGGAGTAACTTGTGGGGGGTGGAGAGGGGAGTAACTTGTGGGGGGTGGAGAGGGGAGTAACTTGTGGGGGGTGGAGAGGGGAGTAACTTGTGGGGGATGGAGAGGGGAGTAACTTGTGGGGGGTGGAGAGGGGAGTAACTTGTGGGGGATGGAGAGGGGAGTAACTTGTGGGGGGTGGAGAGGGGAGTAACTTGTGGGGGGTGGAGAGGGGAGTAACTTGTGGGGGGTGGAGAGGGGAGTAACTTGTGGGGGGTGGAGAGGGGAGTAACTTGTGGGGGATGGAGAGGGGAGTAACTTGTGGGGGGTGGAGAGGGGAGTAACTTGTGGGGGATGGAGAGGGGAGTAACTTGTGGGGGGTGGAGAGGGGAGTAACTTGTGGGGGATGGAGAGGGGAGTAACTTGTGGGGGGTGGAGAGGGGAGTAACTTGTGGGGGATGGAGAGGGGAGTAACTTGTGGCCTGGGAGTAGGACAGGATGGGCAGAAGGGAGGAAGGTAAGGAGGGGGTATGAACCTGCGGCCCTTGTGTTTGTATGCAGGGAATCTACTGCTACACTATCCAGATGCCCCCAGACCTGGTATTTGAACATGCGTCTTGGGTGATCAGATCACAAGTGGACAGCTCTAAGTAGAGCAGAGACATTCGCATTTGACACCTTAGTGGCACTGATACGTTTTCCCTTATTGCTCACTAGTCTCAAATTGTCCTGCCTCAGAATTGATTTGAACTTTGACCAAAATCTAATGAGTTCATCATCGAGTCCAATTTGTGCTAAATTTGAAATTTGAAGAAATTCCCTCAAGGCGTTCCTGAGGTAACGCGTTAACAAGAATGGGACGTACGCAATAGGCTCTGGCAACTGGTAGTTATGTGCAGGTGTGTTTAATGTGTACTTGTGTACTTGTGTGTGTGTGTGTGTGTGTGTGTGTGTGTGTGTGTGTGTGTGTGTGTGTGTGTGTGTATGTGCGCGTGTGTAGATTCCTTCAGTAAAATCTGACCCCATTATTTAGTCTGGCCAACAGGATTCCCAAGTCTGTTTAAGTGCTTTCACAGTTTTATAATTATAGTGGGCAGGATACCAGACACATACACACACACACACACACACACACACACACACACACACACACACACACACACAACATATACTGAAAAATGTAAAATAATTATAACTATGAGGTAAACGATTTCATAAATCCATTTTATTCTCTCTTTGGATAACAGTTGGAAGTTGGAACACATTCAAAGTAGCAGTGCTCTCCATGAAGGCAGCGTAGCGTGTTGCTATTCTCCCTTTAATGCTACAGACTCCAGTCATCAACAGCTGTCAAACTACACAGCTGTGTTGCACTACACGGTCACTACAGAGTGACATAGGTGACTGTGTTGCACTACACGGTCACTACAGAGTGACATAGGTGACTGTGTTGCACTACACGGTCACTACAGAGTGATATAGGTGACTGTGTTGCACTACACGGTCACTACAGAGTGACATAGGTGACTGTGTTGCACTACAGGGTCACTACAGAGTGACATAGGTGACTGTGTTGCACTACACGGTCACTACAGAGTGACATAGGTGACTGTGTTGCACTACACGGTCACTACAGAGTGACATAGGTGACTGTGTTGCACTACAGGGTCACTACAGAGTGACATAGGTGACTGTGTTGCACTACACGGTCACTACAGAGTGACATAGGTGACTGTGTTGCACTACAGGGTCACTACAGAGTGACATAGGTGACTGTGTTGCACTACAGGGTCACTACAGAGTGACATAGGTGACTGTGTTGCACTACAGGGTCACTACAGAGTGACATAGGTGACTGTGTTGCACTACAGGGTCACTACAGAGTGACATAGGTGACTGTGTTGCACTACAGGGTCACTACAGAGTGACATAGGTGACTGTGTTGCACTACACGGTCACTACAGAGTGATATAGGTGACTGTGTTGCACTACACGGTCACTACAGAGTGACATAGGTGACTGTGTTGCACTACACTGTCACTACAGAGTGACATAGGTGACTGTGTTGCACTACACGGTCACTACAGAGTGACATAGGTGACTGTGTTGCACTACACGGTCACTAGAGTGACATAGGTGACTGTGTTGCACTACACGGTCACTACAGAGTGACATAGGTGACTGTGTTGCACTACACGGTCACTACAGAGTGACATAGGTGACTGTGTTGCACTACAGGGTCACTACAGAGTGACATAGGTGACTGTGTTGCACTACACGGTCACTACAGAGTGACATAGGTGACTGTGTTGCACTACACGGTCACTACAGAGTGACATAGGTGACTGTGTTGCACTACACGGTCACTACAGAGTGACATAGGTGACTGTGTTGCACTACACGGTCACTACAGAGTGACATAGGTGACTGTGTTGCACTACAGGGTCACTACAGAGTGACATAGGTGACTGTGTTGCACTACACGGTCACTACAGAGTGACATAGGTGACTGTGTTGCACTACACGGTCACTACAGAGTGACATAGGTGACTGTGTTGCACTACAGGGTCACTAGAGTGACATAGGTGACTGTGTTGCACTACACGGTCACTACAGAGTGACATAGGTGACTGTGTTGCACTACACGGTCACTACAGAGTGACATAGGTGACTGTGTTGCACTACAGGGTCACTACAGAGTGACATAGGTGACTGTGTTGCACTACAGGGTCACTACAGAGTGACATAGGTGACTGTGTTGCACTACACGGTCACTACAGAGTGACATAGGTGACTGTGTTGCACTACACGGTCACTAGAGTGACATAGGTGACTGTGTTGCACTACACGGTCACTACAGAGTGACATAGGTGACTGTGTTGCACTACACGGTCACTACAGAGTGACATAGGTGACTGTGTTGCACTACACGGTCACTACAGAGTGACATAGGTGACTGTGTTGCACTACAGGGTCACTACAGAGTGACATAGGTGACTGTGTTGCACTACACGGTCACTACAGAGTGACATAGGTGACTGTGTTGCACTACACGGTCACTACAGAGTGACATAGTTGACCGTGTTGCACTACACGGTCACTACAGAGTGACATAGGTGACTGTGTTGCACTACACGGTCACTAGAGTGACATAGGTGACTGTGTTGCACTACAGGGTCACTACAGAGTGACATAGGTGACTGTGTTGCACTACAGGGTCACTACAGAGTGACATAGGTGACTGTGTTGCACTACACGGTCACTACAGAGTGACATAGGTGACTGTGTTGCACTACAGGGTCACTAGAGTGACATAGGTGACTGTGTTGCACTACACGGTCACTACAGAGTGACATAGGTGACTGTGTTGCACTACACGGTCACTACAGAGTGACATAGGTGACTGTGTTGCACTACAGGGTCACTAGAGTGACATAGGTGACTGTGTTGCACTACACGGTCACTACAGAGTGACATAGGTGACTGTGTTGCACTACACGGTCACTACAGAGTGACATAGGTGACTGTGTTGCACTACACAGTCACTACAGAGTGACATAGGTGACTGTGTTGCACTACAGGGTCACTAGAGTGACATAGGTGACTGTGTTGCACTACACGGTCACTACAGAGTGACATAGGTGACTGTGTTGCACTACAGGGTCACTACAGAGTGACATAGGTGACTGTGTTGCACTACACGGTCACTACAGAGTGACATAGGTGACTGTGTTGCACTACAGGGTCACTACAGAGTGACATAGGTGACTGTGTTGCACTACACGGTCACTACAGAGTGACATAGGTGACTGTGTTGCACTACACGGTCACTACAGAGTGACATAGGTGACTGTGTTGCACTACACGGTCACTAGAGTGACATAGGTGACTGTGTTGCACTACACGGTCACTAGAGTGACATAGGTGACTGTGTTGCACTACAGGGTCACTACAGAGTGACATAGGTGACTGTGTTGCACTACAGGGTCACTACAGAGTGACATAGGTGACTGTGTTGCACTACACGGTCACTACAGAGTGACATAGGTGACTGTGTTGTACTACACGGTCACTACAGAGTGACATAGGTGACTGTGTTGCACTACACGGTCACTAGAGTGACATAGGTGACTGTGTTGCACTACAGGGTCACTACAGAGTGACATAGGTGACTGTGTTGCACTACACGGTCACTACAGAGTGACATAGGTGACTGTGTTGCACTACACGGTCACTAGAGTGACATAGGTGACTGTGTTGCACTACACGGTCACTAGAGTGACATAGGTGACTGTGTTGCACTACAGGGTCACTACAGAGTGACATAGGTGACTGTGTTGCACTACACGGTCACTACAGAGTGACATAGGTGACTGTGTTGCACTACAGGGTCACTACAGAGTGACATAGGTGACTGTGTTGCACTACAGGGTCACTACAGAGTGACATAGGTGACTGTGTTGCACTACACGGTCACTACAGAGTGACATAGGTGACTGTGTTGCACTACACGGTCACTACAGAGTGACATAGGTGACTGTGTTGCACTACACGGTCACTAGAGTGACATAGGTGACTGTGTTGCACTACACGGTCACTAGAGTGACATAGGTGACTGTGTTGCACTACAGGGTCACTACAGAGTGACATAGGTGACTGTGTTGCACTACACGGTCACTACAGAGTGACATAGGTGACTGTGTTGCACTACACGGTCACTACAGAGTGACATAGGTGACTGTGTTGCACTACACGGTCACTAGAGTGACATAGGTGACTGTGTTGCACTACACGGTCACTAGAGTGACATAGGTGACTGTGTTGCACTACAGGGTCACTACAGAGTGACATAGGTGACTGTGTTGCACTACACGGTCACTACAGAGTGACATAGGTGACTGTGTTGCACTACAGGGTCACTACAGAGTGACATAGGTGACTGTGTTGCACTACACGGTCACTAGAGTGACATAGGTGACTGTGTTGCACTACACGGTCACTAGAGTGACATAGGTGACTGTGTTGCACTACAGGGTCACTACAGAGTGACATAGGTGACTGTGTTGCACTACACGGTCACTACAGAGTGACATAGGTGACTGTGTTGCACTACACGGTCACTAGAGTGACATAGGTGACTGTGTTGCACTACACGGTCACTAGAGTGACATAGGTGACTGTGTTGCACTACAGGGTCACTACAGAGTGACATAGGTGACCGTGTTGCACTACACGGTCACTACATAGTGACATAGGTGACTGTGTTGCACTACACGGTCACTACAGAGTGACATAGGTGACTGTGTTGCACTACAGGGTCACTAGAGTGACATAGGTGACTGTGTTGCACTACACGGTCACTACAGAGTGACATAGGTGACTGTGTTGCACTACACGGTCACTACAGAGTGACATAGGTGACTGTGTTGCACTACACGGTCACTACAGAGTGACATAGGTGACTGTGTTGCACTACACGGTCACTACAGAGTGACATAGGTGACCGTGTTGCACTACACGGTCACTACAGAGTGACATAGGTGACTGTGTTGCACTACACGGTCACTACAGAGTGACATAGGTGACTGTGTTGCACTACACGGTCACTACAGAGTGACATAGGTGACCGTGTTGCACTACACGGTCACTACAGAGTGACATAGGTGACCGTGTTGCACTACACGGTCACTACATAGTGACATAGGTGACTGTGTTGCACTACACGGTCACTACAGAGTGACATAGGTGACTGTGTTGCACTACACGGTCACTACAGAGTGACATAGGTGACTGTGTTGCACTACACGGTCACTACAGAGTGACATAGGTGACTGTGTTGCACTACACGGTCACTACAGAGTGACATAGGTGACTGTGTTGCACTACACGGTCACTACAGAGTGACATAGGTGACTGTGTTGCACTACACGGTCACTACAGAGTGACATAGGTGACTGTGTTGCACTACACGGTCACTACAGAGTGACATAGGTGACTGTGTTGCACTACACGGTCACTACAGAGTGACATAGGTGACTGTGTTGCACTACACGGTCACTACAGAGTGACATAGGTGACCGTGTTGCACTACACGGTCACTACAGAGTGACATAGGTGACTGTGTTGCACTACACGGTCACTACAGAGTGACATAGGTGACTGTGTTGCACTACAGGGTCACTACAGAGTGACATAGGTGACCGTGTTGCACTACACGGTCACTAGAGTGACATAGGTGACTGTGTTTGACTGTGTTGCACTACCCTCTGCTTAGCTAACTTCATGTCATGGGGCGAAATGTCAATGAAGAGATATTCAGAGAGGAGACGTGTGGCATAGATATATATAAAGGCTAGATGGCTTAAGGCGGAGTCACCAGCGTCGTTGAACGGCCGCCATCTTGCTACAGTGCCTTTCTGGTACGTTCTATGGTAGCTGGTGACCTGCACAGACAAAAATACTCATAACTCGCTGAAATCTTGACGGATTTACAAACGGTTTGGTTTATTACAAGCATATTCCGTTCCCGAGATAGACCAAAAAAAAAAAAAAAACACTAAAAACACTATTTTTTTGATGGGCTCCAAATTACACCAAAATTAAACCGAAGCATCTATGCCATGAGAGGGATTCAGGCACAAAGTTTCATGCAGTTTCATCAATTTCCCTAGGAGTTATGATCATATGATGTTGCCATACTAACCCAACAACAGATGCTCATAACTCCTAGTAGCTCCCTGTAGCAAGATGGCCGCCATGCGACGACGTCGCTCTCCATTGGCCGGCAGCGCGGGTAAGCTATCTAGCCTTTATATATATCTATGACGTGTGGTGCCAGCAGAGAACAGAGGAAGTATACGACCCTGATTAAGGTTTGGATTTTCGACGATGCTCCCCCTGCAGGCCAGGCTGTAACAGTGCTTCATCCCCTTCAGTTCAGCAAAGCTGTGTGAGTGCGGGTACCGGTAGCAGCATAGCGGTCAAGGCTGCAGGTCAGGAGGAGGATCTGCTTTAGGGCTGAGTGTCATAAAGATGTGTTAAAAAATGTAAAGTCCTTCAGAGCGGATAAAGAGGTTTAACATGTTTAAAAGAAGATATTTGAAAAAAGAATCTTAAAGAATATAGGATAACGATGTTTATAACATTTTTGGGACTCACTTTTGTACCCGAGTGGAGCAAACAACAATGAGCGTAATAATGGGGAAGGCACAGCTGTCTATATGATCTCTGAGGGGAAGCTCACTGTCCCACACTTTGAAAAACCCCTCTGTTAACACAAAGGTAGGTCCTACTATACCTACAGTCCCAGAACCTGTTCTACACTCATATGTTCTACCTACCCTTTGTTCTCCTATATGAGACAACAAGAGAGAACATGAGACA